>NC_091127.1:3115000-3172500 GCF_040183065.1 Periplaneta americana | reverse complement strand
CATGAGCCTGTCGCATTTAAACATACTTAAATGCCATCGACCAGGCTCGGGATCGAATCCGCAACCTCGAGCATGGAAGACCAGCGCTGTACCAACTACGCTACCCAGGCCGACTTCATTAAGATAGCTTAAGTACGTTTTGGGTTATCATGTAAACGCTGTCCGGCTGAACAAAATTCTCAATAATCTTTCATAATTTAAAAAATGAAATAACTGCAGGGTTTTCAAAATTATTATTCTCCCTGGTAGAACTCTTGACTCAACCCGTTGCAGAAGATGCGACGAGCAAGAAACGCTTCCTCACGTCTTGGGTTTCTGCCGTCATGGAGAATTGCTCCGAATCAACAGACATAATACGGTTCGTTCTCTCATCGCAGCTTCAATCCGTCAGAATGCTTCCTATGAGATTTATGAGGTTGGTTGTGTCTCTTCTGATGGCTCTACTAGACGGGCTGATATCATCATAATTGATCGGCAGAAGGATAAGGGTGTCATTCTTGATCCCACAATCCGTTTCGAGATGCATGAGCAACAGCCACAAGAGGTGTGTCGTGAAAAACAAGTCATATATGAGCCTTGTTGTCAGCATCTCGGAGCACAATACCACATCACACATTGGACAGTTTTTGGGCTCATGTTCGGTGCCCGTGCCACGATCCCACGTGAAACTTTAAATGAACTTAAACAATATAAAATTTCTGATGCAACGATTGATGTCATAGGATCTCATGTGTTAAAATCATCTTTAGCTATAATTAGTAACCATTTGTACCCAACATACTTTTATTGTAAATGATTTCCTATGTTTTCGTATCATTTACCTTAATGTTTTATTTTTCCTTTCAAATTGTCACACAATTGGTTTTCATGATTATTCTTTATGAATTGATTAGTAGGCCGATCTATTAGAACCCTTATTCAGGGCGGCTTTTGTTTATAAAATTCTTATTGGTGTGTAGATAGTGTATATTAAGCATGTCAATTCTTGTTTGCAGAGGATCTATAAATTCTGAGGAAAGAAATGAAGACCTCCCTCAAAGAAACTTGTAGACTATATCATATGAAAAATTATATGATATACAACCTTCTGTGAAGGAGGTCTTCAAATATTGAAATGTAGTAAAATTATACTAACGAAAGGTATACCTCCCCCTTAATCCGTCTAACATTAATTTGGCTTTAATAGTGAATTTTGAAACTGATTTTCAGTAGGCCTATAGTACTTGGCTGATGACTGTGTACTAGTGTCGCTTTGGGTGCTGAAACATGCTTTTCACCTCAATACATGGTTGAAACAAAAGAGCTCCATCACCATTCAATCACTATGAAAGCCTGCGATCTCGGCTTACACTTCCATTGGATATTTAATAAGGCCGTGATGATGAATGGATATTCAAGGAAAGAGGTCAGACCGTCTGTACAATCGCAAAGGTCAAAGGTGACGAGAGAAAAGTCCCTTAACATGACCATGAAGAAAGGACCTTCTATTCCTTTCGAATGCGTGCTGAATGGAGCTCAGAACTTCCAGAGATGTGAAAGGAAAAGGGAGAGTTCCAGTTTATAAAAGTATCAATAAGAAGGATAGCTAGTGCAGCCTTTCTGAAGATTTTCGCTTATCCGCTTACAGACCTCGCGTTGCAAAATGTTCGTCTAAGAGTAGTCTTCTTTAAAATGTTTTTATTCAGTTCTACAGACCCAGAAACAATTATACCTGACCTGTATTATTATTATTATTATTATTATTATTATTATTATTATTATTATTATTATTGTCTGCTATGTATTAGTTAAGACTTTAGACTTGTGAAAATCTGAAGATGTCGCCTTTGGTCAGCCAACGTTTCTCTTGATAAGTTACATCAGTAAGTACTTAAGACACTCATTCTTCAGGTCAATTCCAACGAACATGGGTTAGATTGCGAATAGCTGTGTAATTATTTTCCATTATGAAAAAGCACATCATTTTGAACCAGGCTTGTGTAGGTCGACTAACTTTTGGATATAGACGGAAGAAATGCTACAGACGGAAGGCTTCAACTCCTACACAGTAAACGAACAACTCATTTCCTTTTACTGACTTATACATCCAGCGCTCTGACCTGTAAGCAATGTCCAATATGCTAATGGCGATGGGTCTAAAGTTGCACTACACACATTTCGGAACAGCCAGACCACATATGAACGCGCTATGCGATTAGCTGATTGGTCTGCGTTTTTAAGATGGCTCACGATTTACCTATGTTTGGTCTTGTACATTGTAACAAGATGTTACTTTTTAATGTGGTTTTTTTTCGTTCTTTCTTTGATCTTTCCTGTTTGTATTTCTTTTTTCTTCCTTTCCTTCTGTCTTACTTTTTTCTTCCTTTTTATTTTTCTTTCTGTCTTTCTTATTTCTTCCTTTCATTTTTCTCCCTTTCTTTGTCTTTCTTTTTTTCTTTCTGTCTTTCGTTTTTTCTTTCTTTATCTTTATTTTTTCTCTCTTTCTTTGTCTTTCTTTTTTTTCTTTCTGTCTTTCTTTTTTCTTTCTTTGCCTTTCTTATTTTTCTCTTTCTGTGTTTCTTCTTTCTTTCTATCTTTCTTTGTTTCTTTCTTCTTCTTTCTTTATTTCTGTCTTCCTTTTTTCTTTCTTTCTGTCTCTTTTCTTTCTTTGTCTTTTCTCGCTCTTTCTTTTTGTTTTCTTCTTTTTCTTCCTTTCTGTCTTTCTTTTTTCTTTCTTTGTCTTTTTCCTCTCTTTCTTTCTTTGTCTTTCTTTTTTCGTTTTGTCTTTCTTTTTTCTTCCTTTCTCTCTTTCTTTTTTCTTTCTCTGTCTTTTTTCTTTCTTTTTTATTTCTTTTTTCTTTCTTTCTTTGTCTTTTTCCTCTCTTTCTTTCTTTGTCTTTCTTTTTTCTTCCTTTCTCTCTTTCTTTTTTCTTTCTTTCTTTTTTCTTTCTTTTTTCTTTCTCTCTGTCTTTTTTCTTTCTTTTTTACTTCTTTGTCTTTCTTTTTTCTTTCTTTGTCTTTTTCTCTCTTTCTTTCTTTGTCTTTCTTTTTTCTTCCTTTTTCTCTTTTTTGTTTCTTTCTTTTTTCTTTCTCTGTCTTTTTTCTTTCTTTTTTATTTATTTTTTCTTTCTTTGTCTTTCTTTTTTCTTTCTTTGTCTTTTTCCTCTCTTTCTTTCTTTGTCTTTCTTTTTTTCTTCCTGTCTTTCTTTTTTCTTTCTTTGACTTTCTTTTTTTCTCTTTCTTTTTGTGTTTCTTCTTTCTTTCTTCTTTCTTTCTATTTTATTTTTTATTTCTGTCTTCCTTTTTTCTTTCTTTCTTTCTGTATCTTTTCTTTCTTTGTCTTTTTTCTTTCTTTCTATCTTTCTTTTTTCTTCCTTCCTCTCTTTCTTTTTCGTTTCTTTTCTCTTTCGCTCTGTCTTGTTTCTTTCTTTTTTTCTTGCTTTCCTTTTTCTGTCTTTTTATCTTCTTTCTTTCCTTCTTTCTTTCTTTCTTTCTTTCTTTCTTTCTTAAGTAACGATTCTAGTTGTTTTCGTACGAGTCGTATTATGTAACTGCGATTATATGCAGTCGGACTTATGCTCAGATGAACTTTGCCATTCCAAATGATACCCGGGATTTTAATCCTTTCTGGGATTTGAAAGCCAGTTCCCGTAAAGGAGGGATAATTCCTTTGGATCGTACACGAGACATGGACAATGGAAGATTTCCCTGTTAGGGATCACCTCGACGCAAAGACCACCTCTTAAAGACAGCATGAACACATATGTTGCCTAGACAACGGACAGAACGTTCGGGGTAGATGGACAGTAAATTTCAATCCAGCATTTTCCTTTACGAGTTGGGAAAGGAACACTCTGATTTGCCGGCCTTGGAATTTAAACCAGCGCCTCCCAAATGCGAGTCCGAGACGGTAGGGTCTAACACGTGAAGGACATGATGATGATGATGATGATGATGATGATGATGATAAAATATACAATTTTGTCATGTTTTAGTTTAATAGGTATGTCCTATTTTAATAAATCATGAATTTAATACAGTTCAATTTAAGAGTTCTTGACTTAGATTGCTCAGTTCAACACTGGCACACACGCAGAGGTAATCTCGAGTGCAGTCACACGCAACCTCAGTGCTTGGTCGTTTTAAATTAACATTGTAATGAGTAATAACCAGTGAGTTTAGGTCACATTGTAAAGATGTCCTTTATAACTTCCAGATTTGAAGTGCTTCGTGTCGTACGCTTTCAGTCTATAAGCAGCGCAAACTACAGTAACGCAATTCAAGGGAACGTTCTTCACATAGCAATAGAAATCTTTCAGCTTTGTGGTAGAGTGGTTGTAAATCGGAAATAAAATATGGAAAACATTTTATCAACAGTAATCTCACTAGAGGTTTTGATTTATCTAGAGAAAATCAAAACTTGAGTGAGACTTAATTGACTATTACAAGATTAGGAGAAAGTATATAAAGATTAGAAGTAACGAAGTACTCCAATACAATAAAATATTAATTGACTTACGAAAATACAACTGTCTTCAAATGTATTATTGTACCATCTCAACATTACAAATATTACGCTAGATGCATGCTAGATGGCAGTAGTGTGTTATGATTAGCTGTTATCTTGCTATCAGTTGTGCCAACTATGGAATCGTCATTGAACTCTGTAGACGATTACTAGCAATGCCTTCTCGATCTAGATCACGATGGCAGTGTTACTAGTCAAGAAGGCTTTGTTGATTCAGTTTCATTTTTATTAAAACAGTTGCATTCCACTTCAATTATCCGAATCCCAGTAATCAACGTCACTTGACAGATGATTTTCAGTAAATCTTAATATTAAACAATCTCTGATACGTGACTATCCATAATATCATATAGCAGAAGCTATAACATAACCTAACTAATATATATCAGTGTTAGAAAAGTTTTAATTAACGACGATGACATAAAAAATAAACATGAATAATTTTAAAAGGAATAATTATTATTATTGAATGTAAAATTTTCAAATTTGAATGTTTTAGTGGTTGGTGGTTCAGTTGTTGTTATATTGGACGTGTGCGTAAAAGAAGTGGAACTCGTTGATGTAGGCCTACATGGTGTATTCCTCAACTTATTCAGGATTCCCGAATGGTGCTCTTCATTTATTTGTAAATAGGATTGCAGGGAAGATGCATAGCTATGACCAGTGACCTTTATTAATTCTTGTTCTTGAATGCCAATGAGAGTCATATTTGAAAGTGCTGTGTATCGACTTGAGTGGTTTGTAATTTTCTGTTTTTTTTTTTTTTTTTTTTTTTTTGACGTCCAGACCAATGCAGTTTGAAATGTTGGCAAACAAACAAATGCTAGGGTAGTGATAAAAATAAACAAATGCTAGGGACGCGATAAAATTAAACAAATGCTTGGGACGCGATAAGATTGTGCGATAAGCAGCCATGATTGGTTGAAAGACGTCCTTTCGTACCGTTTTATTGGTCAAAAGTAGTATGACGTAGTAAAAGTGTAAAAGTCTGCATAAAATAATGAATTTAACTTTGCTATCAAATGTATTAAAATTCAAGGAAGACAGGCAGTTCCCTTGAAAAGTACATGAATCGTCAATTCTCTTCTAAAAATCCGTTTCAGTGTTTTGTATTCTGTGTGCGAACGTGTTTAAATTCTTTCCGCGAGACTCCACCTCACCTATCTCTTGGATCACAATACCGCAGCAGTTCCTCCATGCGATCCGGTCAGGCCAGACTAATAAAGTCCCGACGAGCCCAGACTACAGCCTGGCGGATGACCGCAGTAAAAAACGCTTGGTCTAAGAACAGACTCGGGATATATCACTGTCCTTGTGGCTAACTTCCTACTTCCGGCAAGAAACTGTCTTGCAAGTTAAGTGTCGCGTGACTCTACCTCCAATACGATCCCAACATCCTCTGCTTACGTAATAGGAACATTATTTTAATCGTCTCAAAGTGAGCAA
This sequence comes from Periplaneta americana, assembly GCF_040183065.1. Classification (NCBI taxonomy): domain Eukaryota; kingdom Metazoa; phylum Arthropoda; class Insecta; order Blattodea; family Blattidae; genus Periplaneta; species Periplaneta americana. The sequence goes on along the minus strand of NC_091127.1, from coordinate 3,166,547 downwards.
TATGTCACCAGACTCAATTACTGTACACATTGATGTCAATATAAAATGTTTCCAGACTCACTCACTGTACACAATCATTTCAATATATTAACACATCCAATTACTGCACTCTAGGTGCCAATGTAGGAATATAATCTGTTTCAATTACTCTACACGCTGATGTGAATACAAATACATTGGCAGACTGAATTTCTGTACACATGAATGCCAGTATAAACATGTTAACAGACTCAGTTACTGCACACACTAATGTCAATATATGAACATAATAACAGATTCAATTACTGTACACGCTGATGCCAATATATAAATATTTCACCAGACTCAATTAATACTTTACACATTGATCTCAATATGTAAATATGTTTCTATACTCAATCACTGAGCATATTGACGTCAATATAAAAATATCTTAACAGACTCAATAACTATGCACATTTACGAGTATATCATACAATTATGTCTACAGAATCAATTAGTGTACACACTGATTGTATTGTATTGTATTGTATTTATTAACATTCCATGGTATTCATACATGCTTACAGCTGGAATATGGAATAAGTAAAAAAACTTAATACTATTATAAAGTCTTAATTTATAGTTACAGTCTAGATAAAATATATACAGAAGAGTTTTACAATATAATCTACTAGCACAACACAAAGTTTTAGTATCAATTTCATGAGGTGTTATTGAATGTCATGAATTCACCTACAGAATAGAAGGCGTGAGAAATTAGGTACTTCTTTAATTTGGCCCTAAATAATTTTATGTTTTGAGTTTCATTTTTTATATCGATAGGGATGCTATTAAAAATTTTTACTGCCATATAACGCACTCCTTTTTGATAGCACGATAGACTTGCCGATGGAGTATGAAAGTCATTTTTTGACGTGTATTTATGCTATGAACTGTTGAATTAGTTACAAAGTTTTTACGATTACATACGAGGAAGATTATTAATGAAAAGATTTACTGACAAGCCATGGGCATTATTTGTAATTTTTTGAAAATAGTCCTACACGATTTCCTAGATTTGGCACCTACTATTAGGTTATTCTAATTACTCTTTTTTGTAATAGGAATGTACTGTTACTATCTGTGGAATTTCTCCAGAATATTATTCCAAAACTCATTACCGAGTGGAAGTATGCAAAGTATATTGTTTTTAAGGTATTGATATTTACTATCTTTTGCATAGATCTAATAGCAAAACATGCTGAATTTAGTTTGGGGTAATTTCTTTAATATGATTTTTCCAATTTAAATCATTATCGATTTTTAAGCAAAGAAATTTGGTTGTTGTTGTTTCTAATAGGGATCTATTATTAATTAGTGCGCTAGAAATTTGAGAGGTTGAATTTGGACAGGATTTAAATTGAATTATGTTAGTTTTGTTACAATTTAATACCAATTTATTGACTGAGAACCAGTCACATATATTGAAGAGAGATGTCAATATATACTGTAAATATGTTTCCAGACTCAATTACTGTACACACTGTTGTGAGTATAATAATATATTAACAAACTCGGTTGTTATACGCATTGTTATGAACATGAAATATGTTAGCTATTTTACACATTTTTGTCAATATAAAATGTTTCCAGACAGTATATAATATATTTTAGATGTTTAGACTTAATTGCTCTACACACTGATGTTAATATAAATGGTGCGGCAAAACATCCTCCCTAATTTAAAGTTTAAATAAAAAAACATATGGATCAAAATAAGGAAATTGTATTAATATGAATTGTATCTAAACAGTGGTAAATTTAGGTTTACATGCGTTGCCATAGCGATATCAAATGACGTGCGCAAAACAACAAGAATTGAATATGACATTGAATACACGGAAATTACATTCAATTAGTGCAAATTGAGGAGCGTTTTTGCAAAAGTCGATAGATGCAGAAATCAAGATTTTACAGAAATTACACTAAGTGACAGGATCTATCGAGTTTTGAAAAAACCTGGAAGGTTTGGTAGTCTCTACATACGGTATGAATCAACTTTTAGTAAATCTGATTTCATAGATCGTTTCCGGAGGTAGAAAACATACGATATCCATATGTAATTCACTTTCTAAAATTTCTGCATCTATCGACTTTCCTCAATTGCAATCTGTAACGAATTCCAACTATGAAGAACGTGATTACGCTGTGGTATCCTTTCTTGTAAAGTGGTAATTCCGTTGTCGCTTCTCAGACGTTTCCCGGACGCTTAATTTCTTCACGTGGCCAGCACGATCACCAGACCTTGCACTCTGCGATTTTTTCTATGGGGGCATCTTAAGGCTGAGGTGTTCAAACATCGGCCGAGGACTTTGCCATACCTAAGAAATGCAATACAGGAAGAAATTGGTCATAATCCTCAAGAAATGCTAGTTAGAGTGATTCAGAATTTCCGAAGTCGCATTCAACAATGCATTGATAGTGAAGGGCACTACTTGATACACACGTTATTCAAAAAATGAAAACTTCCCACTGTTAAGATACCATTCATATTAATAAAGTTTCCTTATTTTGATCCATATGTTTTTTATTTAAACTTTAAATTAGGGAGGATGTTTTGCCGCACTCTTTAGAAATATGTCTGCAGACTAAATTATTGTACACGTTGTGTTTTTGTTTAGTCAACTGTCCGAAGATACGTCTGAACGTTAGAAGTGATACCAACAAGGCAACACTTATAAGGCAACTAAGCCAGAAGGTAATGGGGTAGGGTGGTTAGTTCCTTTCCCTCTCCATTACATATATCGCCGACTACCTACATATTACACAAAAATCAGGCTTCAGATATATACAAACAATTGATGGAAATATAAAACTATGTTTCCAGACTCAATAATTACTGTGTACGTTGATGTCAGTATGTAGGCTAAATACATGTATTGTACTCCTACACTCAATGGAGCACGTCTTATACCAATATTGCGGTTTGCAAACCCGGAGCCACGTAGTTGGTGTCAAGGGTGTGTTCTACTATTTTGATAGTTCCCTCACTGGAAAAGATTTATAGCCACTTCCAAGTTCAGAGTCACACACGAATGCCTTCTCGACTTACGCTACCAGTGGAAGACGTCCTTGGGGATATGTTGACACTGATGAACTACACTAGGCGTCATAGGAATACGTACTTCAGGTAGCTGCCCTTAACACCCCATGCCCATATTTTCAGCCCAGTGTTCCTGTCACCAAAGACGGTTTTGTATTCCAAGTACAGCTCGAACGCAGTATAGATTATGTCACATGTACCTTATCGACAGCCGTATAAACTTTCGCTCTAAACCGTTTCTCTGTTCAGCAATCTCGAGCATATTCGTGTGTTGAGCCTTCTTTTGTTTTTATATAACTGTGTAATGATTATAATAATGTATCTGGGTAGAACTACAGGGACATCATTTTATTTTTACTTCAATTTTTATTGTACCTGAGTTTTTGAATGTACTTCACTCCCACCCCTTCTACTAACGAAGTTCAACCGTCCTCCACACAGATCCAAGACCTCATATACAATCATAGTAGCCTTACGGTCATAGTAAACAGTACGTTCCAAAAATATGTTTGCGTTTTCCAGTGACGAAAGAGCTTTCAATATTGAATCATTTTCCATTTGCCTACGTCGCTTCCCGGTTTCCCCCACCTGCTTCTATTCGCCTCTCTGTAAATGATAGTGGCTGGGCTGTCTTAGCTCTTTTCTAAGAACATTAATTTCTGTTAGGAATTGGACGTCTACGTAATATTATACAACTGTTTAAAAGAACTTAAATAAAAGGGCCTCGTTAAGTAATTAACTGTGACGTGATTTCCTCCCTTTCTACGACGCTGCAACGTAACCACTTGGACGGACAGTAGACAGCATGTCTGAGTAATTTTATCTTTTCGGATCGGGCAGAAGTGAAGATTGAATTTACAGTACGTAAGGTCTCTTTTATACAGTAGGTACAGAATTATTTCAACATGAGTTTCTGATACGAAGTACGAACCTGGTAATTGGAATTAGGTACAATAGTCTATAGTGCGATAATAGGCACAAAAGAACTGAAGCCTGTATCGAAATGAATGGCCACCATTTTCAAAAATGTGTTTAAATATCCATATTATGATTATTTTTCAATTTAACTTCATTCTCTATATTGTACGCTAATGTGCTGTAGATAGTATAATATACACTGCATAATGAATACGTCCACATGGACAGCTCAGTTCGTGAGTAAAAACATTCATTGTTAATACTGTACTGTATTTTGATTAAACAAAAACCTAATGAAAATGATCAAACTCAAAATCGCGATATTTCCTAGTTTACGTAAATGGATGAACTACTTTTATTCCCTCCTATACCTAGTAAAGTAATTTGTTTGTATATTACGCCAGTATCATCGAACTCCAGTCGTGGAAGGGGGTAGAAAACGGTGTTTCCGGTTCTTAATTGTTGACCCAAAGGTATAACCAGGTTAATATTAGAAATGTTAGTAAAAATAAAATGATGTCCCTGTATAATGCATTAATATCGTATTGAATGAGTCAACCCTGGTTTGGCCTTAAATATACAGAATGTCTCAAAAATAGACCGACAAATTTCTTGTGGTGAAAGCCACGTAGTAAAGAAATATGCCAGTGAAAATCCCACTGTTCTGTTTTAAATATTTTTCAAGTTATTCTGTGACTTTGTTAAAGCCCAGTCCAAATAATGAAAGACAATCTCTGAGAGCCCTAAGGAAGGGGAAAGAAATTTGTTATCTGTAGGAAGGACATTTCCGATGTTTTGTTTCTTTTCGCTCAAGCGACTGCCACTTTTTAATGGGCAGAATTATGCAAACTGAACCTAACTCAGAGTGATTAGCTAGTGTATGGAGAGTTGTTATCTGATTCCGCAACAAATCAGAAGTTTATAGTTCGATGCCCGGTAGCGAACAATTGTCCAAATGTATGTACATCAACACAGTGCCTAATCACTAGAGACGAGATTTTCATGCACTATAAAATCGCAAAATATGCATGTATTCATGCACTATCGGACTATGAAACATGCACGATCAGCTGAAAAATATACTGAAATATGCACTTTCGTTTTGTTCCAAATTTCTTATTTCACTTCACTTTTTTTTTTGTTTTGCACAGTTAACAACTAACAACATTTCTAAATTGGTTTCTGAGATTCCTGCCCTTGTCAGTCAATATGTTTTTGTAGGCAGAGAATGACCTCTCTACATCGCAAGAATTTATGGGTGCAAACTTGAATGAATCTTCTTCTGTGATTTAGTTTTTTTCTTCTCCTTCTTAAATTCTGAAGCTAAAATAAGAGACATAAAAATCGAGAAACTGTGTCCACTAAAAACCATTAAAACATGCATTTAAACTGAATATAATGTATGTTATATGCATGATTAAGCTAAAAATTGCTTAAATATGCATTATGCATGTTTTTCTCCGAAAAAAAGGCTAAAACATGCAAATATGCATGGAAAAAGTACATATATTTGGATCCGGAAAGTAGTGAAATAGATAAGTAGGTACTAAGTTTGAGCTATGTCCAATGTGTTCCTATAAAACATGCATTTGCATGGAATTCTCGTCTCTACTAATCACAAATGATGTTTATTTGATATCTAAAAAATTATTTGAGTTAGAAGATTGAAACCATTTGCTTTTGTATATGTTTTTATTTTAAATTAACTTTCCAGAAAATTTTGTGGGTCTATTTCTGAGACATCCAGTGTACTCTTAACGGGTGTCCACCCAGTCAAGTTGATTCGGCAGTGTTTTGTGTCTGCAAAGCTCGGATGTTCGTTACTGTCTTAATAACTTGCTCTATGAACTGATGTGCAATTTTTACTTAATTACTTATTAGAGATAATTAAATATGCATAAATGTACATTTATTGTCATCAAAATCATGTACAATTTGTATATCATTCGTTAATGGTGGTCCTGTTGCATTTCTGTTTTCCAGGAACCCACCCTTAACTAAAGTCCCGTCGCTCTAACTTCCGGCAGCCAATCGCGTTGCAGGTCGACTACATTTAAACGTGTGCGTCTTGTGATTCGCTGAGCAAGACGTTGTTCATTTCTTAAGGCTCGATAAATACTAAATGTAATCGCCCGCCATTTCGGCTCTTTTGTTGGCGTTCGCAGAAAGCACACGAAGACGTTATTTGCCGCTCAATTATTTGCTGAATTACAGTGCCTTTGATTTAATATCATAGGAACTACGACATGATAATGTTTAACGGTGCGGCAAATAGATTCCTTGTATGGTAGCTCGGCAACGAAAGAACATAAATGGCGAACGATACTACCTACCTAGACTTTATAGAGCCTTCACTTCCTAAGACGTAAGCAAAGAGGAGGAGTCACGCCGGGAATAACAGCGTCGCGACTGTACATATTACTATTAATAATTATTACTATATTTTCCAAACTACATACAATCATTCTAGTTATTTCTTAACAAAACTCTCTCATTTAATTAATATTGATTATATACATATGTTTATACCTTAGTTTTCCCTTCTCATTTTTTTTTACTATATACGAACATTTTCAGAGTTATCTCAGTTTTCTACCGTTTACTGTTCTATACGCTATTTCTACATTTAGTTTTGGTAATGGCTCCTCAATAAAAATTTGTCTCGTTCATTCATTTTCTGGACGAGAATGTGTAACGCGTCTTCTTTTTGATTACATAAAGCACATGTCTCTTCCTATGTCTCCTCTTCTATTTTTTAACCTCTAAATTCCCAATCTCCACCACGCCAGTCCCATCCTTTCTTCCCTGTTGTTAACTTTTCTATATTATTCGTGATCCATATGATTTTCATTTGTTTGTAATTTATTAATGATTTTAAACCATTTAACTTGTTAAAAATTTCCTGTCTCACTACCTCGTTACTTCTTTCCATTATAATTTTGCCTATGTATAAAATTTATATCGATTTCACCAATTTCTTGCCATAACCAATTTATTCCTAAACTGCTTAGATTATTTTCTATCTCTTTTATCCAATTAGACTTCGTTTTCGTCGTTTGTAGGAATCTTAAACTTCTTTTCAAGATATCATTTTCTTGTTTCTGTACAATATAACTCAAAAATCTAATTTTCCTAACTAATATTGTTCCCCTACTATTCTCCATCGCCATTTATAATCAAATAGAAAAATTAGCTCTTACATATGTCAGTGCTCTTGAAACGATTTCGGGAAATTACGTGGAATAAGGGATAATTCTAAATTATTGGTTGATTGGCAAACTTACTCGTGTTAAATTACATAAGCAACTGTGGCTTATAGCTGTTTCGGTGCTTCTTCACACCATCCTCAGAGCCTACTAGATCTCGAACTTCGCTGCTTGTTGTGGGGTGCGTTTGCTTGTTGAAAAGTGTTGAAACGTGGAGTCAAATAGTGTGTGTGTTAAGTGTTAAAAGTAGTGTACGCAAGATTCAAGATGGATAATTCTATTTATTATTTCAGAAGTATTCTTCTTCATTTTATTCTTCTGACCATTTTTCCACAGAAGCTTATCTCCCACTATTGACATTGGATCCTTATGACCACCTATAGGTATATATAACTTCGCACGAAAACATGACGACCTTCCATCATCCCCTTCACCAGTTAACTGCAGGCACGCGCAAGGGATAAACCCTTAGCCGAGTTGCCAATTCTTGAAGTCATTGTGATTTGCGAACGTTTTTCAAACTGTGTTCCGTGAAACCGCGATTTTCAGAAAGACTATATTATCTTTGTAAATATATCTTAATTTTTAATTACTAAAACAAAATTGGTATAAAAATGAACAAACTTATTTTAAAAACACTTTATATTTATATTTTCACTAACATATTTTGCCTAAATAAACAAAAAAATGCAGACTTCTATAATAAGTGTTAAATTGTCATGTTATTGAAGTTCCAGAATTTTATACTTAATTAAGAATGTTGCGCTGGTAAAATTTTCTGAAACTGTGATCATTGAATAGTTATAGAATTTATAGTACAAAAGAGTAAAGTTAGATTTTATCAGCTTCGCCTTGGGTGATAATTTCCACGAACGCATAAAATCTGTTTATTCTAGTATGCTATACAATATTTTATCCATTACTGGTATGTAAATTTAATTTTAAATTGTAGGGCTTTTCTTTGTACTGTGTTGTTGGCGAAGAAGTTCATATATATTCATTTTACTATTGCTAATATGTTGGTTGTCATGTAGAGTGATTTAAAAACATTTAATTCACTGCTGTAAGTTAGAAAACTTTTAAGCACTGCTGTGAATAATGTCATTATTTAGGTTGCTAAGGACGGTGTTGCTGTTGGCGATATCTCTTTCGCGTACTGTTCACATACTGTTCGGCGAAGTAAATCATGTATAAAATCGTCTATCTTACCGAATTCTGTTTTAATTTGTTTATTTTCTCTTTAGTTGGTGAACCGTAATTCTTAATTTCTATGCCCATATATCCAACTCCGCCGGTTGCGTCCGATGTTAAGTGATTAAGATTTATACTTATTAAACTGCCTGAACTTTCGATTACTTTATGGATAGAATTTCTAACGTTAGGCACAATTTTAACACTTTGTTTTCTTAGCTACGCTCCTCTGCAAATAAGATATTCTGTTCTTCGACGGTGTTATTTGTTCTTGTCGTGATGGTCCTGGATCTTCAGGTGTATCAGGAGGCCTGGCTGCGGATCATCGGCTCCAACACTCATTAATCATGGCCGGAATAAATTAGACATATTGAAGCGCTTAAAGGTATAAAACAACACGTCGACAAAGACACTGAGAATGAGTGAAACCCAACAGGTAGAGGCAATGACTGCTAGATTTGGCAATGCTGGGATCTATTGTATTTCTGCCACGCGGCTAGGGGTTGAGTAGAGGATGGGGGTTTATGAGGGATTACAAATTCCAAGAAGAGAGGCCGTCATGTTTCCGAGCCAAGTATACCCTTTTAACCCTCTACAAATTCCCTTATCATTTATCAGCTAGCAAAACTCGTGACGCCGGTAAAATAGTTCGGCCAGTTTTCGGCTGTTTTTTGATCAACCTAACAGGCGGAAACATATGTACTGCACATGAATCGTACCAGATATAATAAATACCAAACATAATATAATAGCAAATAATACTAATGTTAGTGGTCGGCTTTGTTTTCAGCGTGTTGTTCTGGTGATGCACTTATCGACCGAGTTACTGGAGTTGCGTGTAAGCCGTGCGTATGAACTAGCACCAACGAATCTCAAGGCGGCTATAACTGATGAAATATTCAGTCTCACTTTTAATTGAATAGATCCGTATCCATCGCAACTGCCTTGTAATCACAGACATTACATCGTTATTTGTCGATCTCTGGCGACTAGTGTTGATCAACACCATCCATAATGTACATAGACTATCTGTACGGAGCGTTATTGTGTAATGTTTACCTTTGAGCCGACCTTGGTGTACTCATGGGCAGACCCACAACATTGACGTTGAATGGAAGTCACGCTCCTTGTTTCGATTCCCACCTACTGTCTTCGCGCTACGAGTTGGCGCGGGGAGTAGATTGGCGGGACGGGGGAACTTTACGCTACACTCTGACCTGAAAACTTCGTCCACTTACTTGGCTACACGGGAACGGAGTCAGACATAAAAGATTCCGCATCTTCGGTCCTGTCGCTATGACTATCATTATCACATTTTTCAAAATTTCTGGAGTATGATCTGTCCATGATAATCGTCTGTTTATGTTCCAGCCGTGTATATTAATTCGAATCTCTCAACAAAGCCATTAGCCCCACCGCCCCCATCCTGATGGACAACAATGAGGGTTCTGGACACATTTATGGTAGTCAAAACTCCCGTAACATTTTTATCGTGCCAGAACTTGGGAAACGTTAAATTGGTAGGCCTATCTATCCGCATTTCGTCCAGATACAAAATCGGTTTTTCCACTTTCCTAAGCTTTCTTATTTGCTGTAGATACGTATTCTAATTTACAGTGTTTTCCTCAATTTCTTTATGCTGCATACTTCTTCCACCTGAAATCCTTTTTCTTCAGTATTCGTCTTAATGTTGTCTTTCATTTCAAATCAATTTTCTCTTGTAAAAGGGTAGACGTTTGTTGCAGCTTGGTACTATTTTTTTACTTGTTATTTAACGACACTGTAATAACTACTAGCTTCTTCAGTGTCGATTGAATTGATGATGGCGAGATGGTATTTGGCGAAATGAAACCAAGGATTCGCCATAGATTACCTGACATTCGCCTTCCGCTTGGGAAAACCTCGGAAAAAACCCAACCAGGTAGTCAGCGGAAACGGGAATCGAACTCACTCCCGAGCACAACTGCAGATCAACAGGCAAACGCGCTACCTCCTGAGCTACGCCGGTGGCCCTCTTTCTTTTTCAAATAAAAATTCTCAATTAAATCTTTTTTGTCAATCTCCCGTCGAAGTCATCTACATTTGCGTTTCGGTAGTCTGGACGTTTACATTTTTTTCTCCCTCAGGTGTCGACAACGCACTTTCTTCTGTGTAGTCTTTCATTTCATTCCTTATACGCTGTATTGTTCTTGTGGATAGATTAGAGTACTTTTCTACCTTTGCTGTAGGTTTCGTAAGAGGAATGCAAAGGCATTGTTGTTCTTTTTCTTCATCACAGAATTATTTTGCAGTTCTAATAATATTCCTTTCTTCGCTATAGATTGTCAATCCTTGTTTCCTCTTTGTCGACATATTTACAATAAACAAAAAACTGCTATAAACCTAAATAACAGTATACAATAACATAAATTCTATTGACTATATTATTATCAACACTATTAACACGAAAAGCAAAGGATAACTAAAGCAATACGAGATTTGCGGTATACTGAAAACAATTGTCTTGTTGAAACTAATAAAACACTACAGTAAAAACCCCACTATTATTTTCACAAAGTCGCAAAGATTCATAGACACGTGCAGTAGATGTTTGTGGAACAGGAATATTGCAGTGAACAGCGCGGTGCGCATGCGCGACTGTTTCCCCTCCGCCCCGTCTAAGTACTTCAGCCGCCTTCTCCTGGCGTGACAACAGTAAGTGCGTTCTTAATGTATTCGGAATTCTCATCGAGGTAACTCCTAGCCAGTGTAAGGAAACGCGCGACTCTCTGGAGTGGACGGTTAAGCGGTGGTTTCCAAGAGCCACACATGTCCCGCCAGGTAACGCAGGGACGGAATTTAGTTACCACGCAAAGACGCCTCTTATGGATAATACGTTACGATGGTGTGCAATATGCCACGCCACTGCACACTCTCAATCTGGACAAAATTGCGTCACGGTTCGCTGCAATAGCCGGCAACTCTTCCGGCATCTGACGGCAGGATTGTTACAAAAATGACATCCGAGTTCAGCAAGGAAATGGACGGAAAATTGATAGATTTGGTATGGAATCATCCCATATTATACAATTTATCGATTAATAATTGAGTCGTTCAGAGCAGAAGTGGTGTAAGTCAAAAATGGGTAATGAGGGTTAAAGTAAACATTCTGTAAAATACAGCGCAAAGTAGCAATTAATATTCAATTTATTTAAACTACTAGTAGTCAGTGGATAGCAAGAAGGACATATTAATTGCTACTTTGCGCTGTATTTTACAGAATTTTTACTTTAAACCACATTACTCAATTTTGACTTACACCACTTTTGCTCTGAACGGCTCAGTTCTAAAAGCACGGCAGTAAAAGAGAATGTGAGGCACATGATTGGGAAAACCTAATAAGTTTACAGTAAATAATTAGTTTGTTACTACATATTTTGATAGGTTATTCTGGCTGTTTAATTTAGGACAAAAGTAAAAATATGTACTTCCTTATGTAGTCATAGTGATGGTTAATTTGAAGTAAAATATGTCTCATTACTTCTTCATTAATTTTTGTTTTAATGAGATACGCGGATATATTTTATGTGAGATTATTTAATGACAACTGAACTTTTTGAATTTCTACAAGTTTAGTTTACGTAATTGACAGGAACGTATTTCTTTCACACAATAAAATGTAGGGATACATATCGCTGGTCTTCCTACATTAAGTAACTAGATTAAAAATAATACTCTAATTTAGTGCCTAACATAGATGAAACAAAGGGTAATAATAATAATAATAATAATAATAATAATAATAATAATAATAATACTTCATTGCTGGAACAAATATACATGTTGTTTTTATATAATCACTCTAGTACCCCCAGAGTAAGTTACATACTCGTGCTCAGGGAGCATTCTATATAATATTAAGACATTTTATAAGTAAGAGAATAAAAAGTAAAAGAATAAAAACTCAAATATCACATTAATTGTAACTTGAAATTTTCTCTTTAAACAGTAATTTTTAATTGACTTTTTTTTTAATGGGAGAATTAGCAAATAGTATGTTTTGGGATTTAGTTATTATCTTGTTATAAAGCCAGGTTTACCCAACCGTAAGGCGAATGTCAGGTAATCTGTGGCGAATCGTCGGCCTCATCTCGCCAAATACCATCTCGCTATCAATCCTATCGACGCTAAATAACCTAGTAGTTGATACAGTGTCGTTAAATAACAAAGTTAAAAAACAATGGCATAACTGCTAGAAACATGTTGTTAGCCAGCTTGACTTAAAACAAGGCAATGACACGCAGTTATGAAAACCAGTCGACGCTGTATACCGCAAGCGTCAACAGATTTCATGCACAGTGCATCGGATCCGTGGCTTTTGGAAACCACCGCTACAGTGCGAATTATGACAAGACTGAGAGAGAGATAAGAGGTAGAGATTAATATCTTTTTCATCCTGTTTGGGTTGAGCCCCCGCGCTTTCTGCCTCCCTACTATTTTAACTAACTTAAATCATTTTAATATATGAAATGTTTTTATTTTCTGCGTAACGAAATACAGAATTATTTTCAAGTGGACAGCACAAATGTTTCGCCAGCTAATAAGTCATGCACGAAGAAAGGAATGAGTTGAATGTCAGTCACATTGTAATATTAAAGAGAACATATTAGCTTTCCTTTGACATGTTATCTTTAACAGAGGTACTCGTGGAGTTGCGAGTGGAGAAGAGTTAAATTGGAAATTAATTTGATCGTGAAAACGGAACGGAAAGAAATAATTGAAATACGAAAAAATATCTTCGTTATTTGCGACCTAAGAATAGGTACTGAACTTCCTTTAATTTATTACATCTACAAAATGAAGTTTAGGACCGAAAACGAAGGAAAATGAAAATGTCTCATTCTAGACAAAATTGAAAACTTGTTCCGAGTGTTACAATTACTGAAACTAATCTTGCAATAGAATGGAAGTAACTCTCATTAGTTCACAGTTTAAATTAAGGATTCCAAAAGAACTGTATTGTACATACTTTTAAATAAATACTAATAATACGTAGATAATGTTAACGATATTACTATCTACGTTTCTAAGAACAATGAAAAAAACTGTATCTGTGTCAGTACTTTTATGCAGTACCTACATTAGAGTTCATACTTTTTGAGGAGGGTCGAAGGCTAGCACAGCAGTCTGATGCTTATAGTGCCCACCTCATTATGGGATGATTGTTGAAGTCCTGAGGACCGCATTTCTATAACTATGTGATTCACTGCTTGCTGCCATTTTATCGATTCAACTACGGCATCTAGGTCTGACGAAGTCCATGTTGATATTCCGCAGCCTCCTCAGTTAGATGGCATCTGCTCGGAAATCACGTACTACGTCCAGCTGCATCCTATATTGATTTGTATTATAATAAGCTTAAGTCCAAGTTTTTCCACTAAAAAGTAAAACTGTATCATCATACGAATATAAATTACCTTCATATTCTTTAATGTCTATCATTAAAAGGTCATTAAATTAAATTGAAATTAAAAAGGTCAAAATGCTACATTGTGGACTTGTGATGTTCTGTGTTTGATTACTTCAATTTTGAACGTTTGTTGTTGGAGTGGTGAAGAACTGACTGCAATTCGAATAGCGGACCGCAAGACTGTTTTATTGACGGTATTTAGCAGCGCTGGAATGCGTCGTGACGGCCTGTAGCACGCGACTCGGTTTTGTTGACCTCTAGCTGCGGTCGTGGCGGGAATCAAACTCGGCAATCTAAATGCAGCACCGTGCTGTATGCCGATACTCTGAGCTACACGAAAGTCGTATAATGTTCAGTCTGATAGGAGTTTTTGAATAGAACTCACACTAAACTGAGGGAATCTATATATATAATTTGAATTGGTAATGGAAATTACGGGAAAACGCCTGACCAGATTTTAACGAGTGACCCCTCATTTTCATGCCTGGCATCCAAAGTTTTTCGGAAAAGTAGTAGTTTTCAGTGAAATGTCAATTTTCCTACATAATTTTCCTATTTTCCAAAATCCACCTATTGTCAGTTTTGAGAACTAATTTTATTGAATCACGGCCGACTTGATTGAATTTCAGAACAAAACACACACTACAATAAACAGTAGGCTATTACACGAAGGCCATGACCTGCAGGATTATCGACATAGAGCTCAATTCAATTTGTTATTAAAAACTGATTCTGCAGTGTATAATTTTCTGAGTACAGCTGTGTATTGGATATTCAAATCCTCGAAACTTGAGGTGGTTTGATGACATTATTACCATTAGAAATTAAATATTATTATAGTTAATATCATGATGCGTCTATTCTTCATTAATTGTACATAATATTGATGCTATATTGATGTTTTGAGGTTATGTAAGTAAATGTAGAGAATATCTTAATTTCGATCTTCATTTCTATAATTTACTGAGTGACTGCTATATATAATTACAAAATTTAAGTAAGATAATAATATTGTTATTAAAAATCAAATATTTTTATACTTATTAAACCAGTGGGGTTGGGTGTTTTTCCATATACTTGATGGCGGTGTATCTCAGGATAGGGACCAATGGCGGGTTATTTGAGGGCGGCAATCAACCTCCGGGTTCCTTAAAAGCCAGTAAGTAATGGCGGTGTAGTGTAGATATTGATATGTGTCATTGCCTTCAGTATTGGCTCGAGAGATCGCAAAAATTACAGTTCCTAAGGAAAGATCAAAAGGTATTACTTACTGATAAAATAAGAGGCCTAGAAAATTTTGTAGTCTCCAGATCATTTCAGCAAGATCTCTTAGTAGGATAAAATGATTTTACGCTCTGCATTTCAAGTTCTACATGCATCATCTATACGAAAATGCTATTGTTCGAAAGCTTAGCAAACTTGACATTTTTTTAACTTTTGCCTACAATCCACAATGACCTGAAATAGCTACTGCTATCGTCCTGACATTGATACTTGCGTTTTCGCGTTGAAACTCAAAAACTGAAGTTGGATAGGTTCAAGAAAAAGTATTTGGCCTTAAAAATCCATTCAGAGGGGGTATGTTTCATTATTATGGAAGGAAATAACTATCAAAAAGACAAATATTCTTCATTGAAAATAAATCTGAAAAATTTTTATTTGAACGTCTAACGAACTTAGTTTGCAGCAGCATTTGCTGCACAAGCCACTAGTATAATTATAAATTTATATGAAAATGATTTATATCAAGCAGCTGCTTAGATATGAAGCCGTGCTATATGTCTTAGGATTAAGGCTGGTTCACAATAAACCGGGAACGGAAACGACGAGAACGAGAACGAGAATTGAAATATTGTTCAAATAAATGTATTTAAATGTGAGCATTCACAATTAACTAGTGTGAATTCTTAGATTTCAATACATTTATTTTAACAATATTTCCTTTCTCGTTCTTGCTGTCGTTTCCGTTCCCAGTTTATTGTGAACCAGCCTTTAGAGTCCTACCATGGATAAATATATAATAGGATACGAAACTGCGGTCAGCACCATCTGACAGTGGGGGGCTGAAATAAGATGATCAGCGCCCAACGTCGTAGGTGGTGAACATTAGAACTACGTGTTGGGTACATTACCCAGAGTTCTCTATTTATCCGTTCGAGATATTGCTCGAGGACTCGACTAGGAGCCAAGATGGCAGACAGAAACTTGCTAATAAGTGAACATAAAGTGATATTACGTGTGTGCATAAGCAGTGTATGTTAAACAGTGATGTTTATGGACGTTGTAAAATAATATTGTTGAATGTATTGTAAAGTAATAGTAATATAATAAATTGAACTATCTAAGTAGTTCTTGCATTGTGCTGTACAATAAATACCCAAAGAATACAATCCCAATTATCTAACCTTTTGCTTTATTTTTTGTCTCTGTCTGGTTATATTTTAATCGGGTAGTGTAAAACACATCGTCTCTTTTATCTTCCTGTTGGCTCCGGTAAGAATTTTCAGTAGAAGATGCTGTGAGAAATAAAACTGTAAATGTTTTATTTTATATTGGATTAGTTTTGAATATCTATGAGGTTGGGAGGGGATACTTTCTGCACAGTTTAACATTTTCGTCACCAGGTGCGCTGCTAAATGCATGGAGTAATTACTCTTTTCGCTACTTGGTGCGCTGCTAGATGTAATAATGCCCCTCCCAGAAATAGATGGCAGCAAGATCATTTTCTACAACAGCGCCTCTAGTATGTGTTACGGGAAACTAAGTAAGTTTCGCATCCTATTATATATTCATCCATGGTCCTACGTTTGGTTATCTAAAGCTCCAAGCGACCCGCAAGAATGTAGCTATGTATGGAGTATACATGTGAAAGCAAAACATCGCTAGGCGGTTTGAAATGACTGCTACAATAGAATAATTTGGTAGCGAACACATAATTAGGAAAGAAGAAAATGTAGTTTATCAGAAAGAAGTCATAATTGAGGGGTTGGGTGCAAGAAAGGCACTTCTCTAAAATGCAAGTTTTGAGAAAATTGATGTTGAAGATTCAAACCGGAATAATGTTATCTATGCACGCCTTTACATTTTGGGTACTTCTGACCTCTACGATCACAGTATTGAACTACAACTTGGTGATCATATGCATAACAGATCAGAGAACACAATAAAGAGTTTTACTTAAAAAGGGCACATCCTCTAAAATGCCCTTCTTGCACCCAGCACCTCAATTGCTCATTTGAAACACTTAAAATGTTAAGTCAATGAATTGTTTATTGAGTTCGACATTTTTCTTTTAGACTTCGAGTTCTTTTATGTCATTACGACTAATATATAATGTTTACAAAAGCTGTTGAAGGAAGAAATTGAATTTTCACTTGCCAAAATATAAATTCTGGTTTCTAACTTAGAAAGTTGATCAGGCGTAGAAACTCAGACTTCATAAAACGAAACTTGTTTAAACAGAGTGAAGGGTACGTAATGTCATTAATTTCAAGGGTCAATTCTTCGAGGTATTCCAAACGAAAAAGTTTAATACAATTTTACTCGTATTTATTTCCTTGTCGAGATACAAATTATTTTATATGAAACGTTTCATAGCCTATTTTGTGAAAGCCATTGAGTTATTTCCCAATATGCTCAATCAATTTAAGAAAGCACTGTATTATGCTATTACACTCTTACTACGTCACAGTACTTTTGACCAATAAAACGGTACGAAAGGACGTATTTCAACCAATCATGGCTGCTTATCGCACAATTTTATCGCGTCCCTAGCATTTATTTAATTTTATCGCGTCACTAGCATTTGTTTCTTTGTTTGCCAACATTTGAAACTGCGCTGGTCTGGACATCAAAAAAAAATGTATATATATATATATATATATATATATATATATATATATATATATACTAATAATAAATCTGTAGCCGAAATTTTTCTGGTAATTTTCAATTTTCCAAAAATAATTGGTCCTAACATATGTAATTAACCACCCTGAAACCGAAAAGCGCTTTTTTTAAATTTTTGTTTGTATGTCTGTCTGTCTGTCTGTATGTTTGTTACCTTTTCACGCGATAATGGCTGAACCGATTTCGATGAAAACATTAAGTTCGTTGTAACTTAGATTATAGGCTATATGGCATTCAAAATACATTATTTAAAAGGGGGGTTATAAGTGGGCCTGAATTAAATAAATCGGAATATCTCGCTTATTATTGATTTTTATGAAAACTGTTACATAACAAAACTTTCTTTAAATATCATTTTCGATAAGTTTTATTCTTTGAAAAATTTTGATAGGACTCATATTTAATGAGATAAATGAGTTTCAAAATTAAAATAACTGCCATGTAAGGCCATGTAATGAAATAAACAAATGACTTCGTCTATAAGGGGCCTTGGTAAACAGCAATCGAAAGCTATGAATCATAGCTACAGAAAATGTTTCTGTGTTCGTATGAAGCAATATCGGAAGCTAAATTAATCGATTTGTATAATTAATTATTATTTCACCATTGGAAAGTGTAGTTTCTCTGTATGGACATAATGCTATAATGTTATTACAGTAACTTCTGAGTGAATTGAGAACAGGTAAGATTAAAATAGCTTCTTATGCACAGAAAACTTGATAGGCTATTCTGTGTATTTGTTTTCTGTATTTCTTAAAATAATGTTTGTCTCAGAGAATTAACGAACAACGAGAGTGTATTGATTTAGTATGCAGTAATAATATGTTAGCTTAGCATTTCATTATTTTATAATCCAAATTTTAACTATGCTCAATTGAATCGAGTTAAAATACATAAAATACATATGCATTAAATGCAATGCAAAAAATTTGTGTAATGAGCCAAGCAGATTATGTTGCCCTGTTGTAAAGTAAAATTTGTTCCTCCTGAGATTCAAGAGCCCCCATAACAAATTAAAAACTTGCTTATCGGTGTACATCCGTTATCAACACATTTTTTATATAATATAATATAATATAATATAATATAATATAATATAATATAATATAATATAATATAATATAATATAATATAATATAATATAATATAATTTAAGTTATTTAAGTTATTTGAAGGGTTCAGAACCATAGTGGGCCAAGCGCCATTTACTGAATACGTAGAAAACAAGAGTTAAAATTAAGTTATTACCATAATTCAATGGAAACATATAGCAAGTAAAATAAAATATACACATTAAATCTAAATGATGTCAATGTTCATTAAACTATGGTTGCATGTAATAAAAATTAAGAAACATGTTAAAGGAATTGTCATTGCACCAAATGAGTGTCTCTGGACCAAAATGATCGCATTTTAATTATTTGGATGCAATTTAAATTAAGTAACATATTAAACGATTTATCCTTCTTTCAAACACGAATGTTCCCTGGATCAAATGTCCTATTTTAATTATGTAATTACTTTATATTTATTTCTAACGGGTGCAGCGGAGCGCACGGGTACGGCTAGTATATATATATAAAATTACAAACCACTCCAGTCGATGCACAGCAGTTTCAAATATGACTCACATTGGCATTCAAGAACAAGAATTAATAAAAATTGCTGATCATACCTATGCATCTTCTGAAATCCTATTTACAAATAAATGAAGAGCACCATTCGGAAATCCTGAATAAGTTGAATACACCATGTAGGCCTAAATCAACGAGTTCCACTTCTATTACGCACACGTCCAATATAACATCAATTGAACCACCAACCACATTCAAATTTGAAAATTGTACATTCAATAATTATTCCTTTTAAAATTATTCATGTTTATTTTTTATGTCATCGTCGTTAATTAAAACTTTTCTAACACGTGTGTATAATAGGTTATGTTATAGCTTCTGCTGTATGATATTATGGATAGTCATGTATCAGAGATTGTTTAATATTAAGATTTATTGAAAATCATCTGTCAAGTGACGTTGATTACTGGGATTCGGATAATTGAAGTGGAATGCAACTGTTTTAATAAAAATGAAACTGAATCAACAAAGCCTTCTTGACTAGTAACACTGCCATCGTTATATAGATCGAGAACTTCTCGACGAGAAGGCATTGCTAGTAATCATAACTCACTACTGCCATCTAGCATGCATCTAGCGTAATATTTGTAATGTTGAGATGGTACAATAATACATTTGAAGACGGTTGTATTTTCGTAAGTCAATTAATATTTTATTGTATTGGAGTACTTCGTTACTTCTAATCTTTATATACTTTCTTCTAATCGTGTAATAGTCAATTAAATCCCACTCGAGTTTTGATTTTCTCTAGATAAATCAAAACGTCTAGTGAGATTACTGTTGATAACATATTGAAAAAAAAATAGTTTTGTCCTTGAAATGTGCACAAATTTGATCCGAACAAATATAATAGTGTAAAATTCCTTTGCAAAACTAAGAATTACAATGCCATATTTAAACTCTCGACCATTGTATCCTGTGACAAACATAAACACCTTCTCAGCTATCACTGATAGTAAAAATGATTAATTCAATATCATAGCGAGATTTATTAAATCCCCATTTCTAGTAAAAATTGCATTATGTGCTGAACACGGATTTGCGTCAAGTTTGTGGAATAAGGAGTGCAGACGGAATAATGCACACTTTTTGGCACACGTGCCTTTCAACAGGTCTCATAAACTATATTTAACAACGCAGCCTTTCCCCATGTTTTCTTGTGATGTATTAACCGTCCTGTAAAACAGGTAATATATACTTCGCATACACGGCATGTTGTGAGTGGGTAGATTTTTATTTCTGCCAGCAACACGCAAGACCTAACATTCCGGCAGACTGATTGCCTGTGTGGTACATTTTTGTAACTGCAAGGGAATGGGAGAAGAGGGAAATTCTTCTGGATTTTTAGTTCATCCATTCACAAAAAATTGTAATAGGAATGTAACTGAATGTTCTATACATTACTAAAATACCGCACTCCGAACATTGATTGTGGAGTAAACAATCCCACTTTGCGTGGAAGCCACGAATCATACATACTGCACTAACGTATAACTTTTCTTATTAGTATATATTATTTTAATGTACCGAAGTACATATGATATTTCCATGCAGATATTCTGCGTCATCATACGATGAAAGAGTAATGGAACGGAGAAAAATTCTCTCCGGCGCTGGGATTTGAACCCGGGTTTTCAGCTGTACGTGCTGACGCTTTATCCACTAAGCCACACCTGATTCCACTCCGGCGCCGGACAGAATCGTCTCAGATTAAGCTCCAACTCTTGGGTTCCCTCTAGTGGCCGCCCTCTGCACTACGTCATAGATGTCTATGAACGTAGGACTGAAGTCCACACATGTGCTGAGGTGCACTCGTTATGAGTGACTGGTTGGCCGGGATCCGACGGAATAAGCGCCGTCTTAAATCACTTCGTGATTTACGCATATCATATATCATCGTATGATGACGCAGAATATCTGAATGGAAATATCATATGTACTTCAGTACATTAAAATAATTATATGATATGCGTAAATCACTTCGTGATTTAAGACGGCGCTTATTCCGTCGGATCCCTGTGCACCTCAGCACATGTGTGGACTTCAGTCCTACGTTCATAGACATCTATGACGTAGTGCAGAGGGTGGCCACTAGAGGGAACCCAAGAGTTGGAACTTAAACTGAGACGATTCTGTCCGACGTCGGGGTGGAATCCGGTGTGGCTTAGTGGATAAAGCGTCACCACGTAGAGCTGAAAAACCGGGTTCAAATCCCGGCGCCGGAGAGAATTTTTTTCTGTTCCATTACTCTTTCATCGTTTCTTATTAGTGCTGTACATTGTATTTACGTAGATGCGCGATCTAGAATGAAGTACAGTTTCTTTATTTATATAGGTCTAAGCCTAATATATAATATAATAGCTATTTGTCATCAAATCAATATTTCTTTCAGTTAATAGTGGGCCTGAAACATTCCACTATTAGAGGTCCGCCTTAATTCAGTTCTTTATTTATGTGTCTTAATTTAATGTAAGCTTCTACTGTAATCTTATGTTTATTTATATGATATATTATGAGAGTTGGGGTAACTGTAGACGATTCCAAGTTAAGGGACACTGAGACTCAATTTGAAATTTTCTATAGTTTTGGTTCAATAGTTTTCAAAATTTTGTGGTTTGGTTCTATGTATGTATATGAACATTTGTACAAAATTTCAACAAATTTCATACATTAGTTTTATAAAATTAAATCATGCGTATGCATTAAAAATGCATCTTGCGGGACTATAATTGAAATTCTGTATTCAAAGTTTTACATTTCATAATTAATAAAACTACGGATTGATTTTCAAATCTGAGCATTGGTGAAGAACATACCAATTTTCATTTGTGACGTATTTTTTTTGTTAAATTGTCGTATTTTTTAAGTTAAAAATTCATTACACCAAAAGTATTTAATCAAGAGCCAATCTCATACGCAGTTTTGAGCGTTGGTATATAGAGAGTAATAATGTAAAATTTGCATGCAAATTAAAGCAAATGGAAAGCGCTAGGGACTAGTAATAATAATAATAATAATAATAATAATAATAATAATAATAATAATAATAATAATAATAATCTGGCGTTCAAAGATATCAGACCTATAATTTTCTGATCGTGTCTCCTCATCACGGGATAAGTCAGAACCAGAGTTATAACAAATTGACATACTTTGAAATAGTTTCGCCAGTTCTCAATAGGTGACACTATTATTGGGACGGGTGTAGGGCTCTGAGTTCTTCAGTCACAACTGGCCTACGTCTTGTTCATGATACAACGGAGTGGGCTATGGAAAATCAGCTATAACTGGAATAAACGTATGATCATCGTTACTTACTATATATTGGAATTTTGCTTGATCTCGAGTAATCCCTGCGAAACTGAGAGCATATTCCACCACTGCAAACCACAGATCTGGATCGTCCTTGTAGAATGGAGGAGGCTTCTCAATACGTTGTGCACACACAACGACTCTGTCACAACTACTAGTTGGTAAAGAACTTTGCTCTGTATCTTCGTGTGTGTTCATATCACGTCGGGGTCACAAAAATTGTAGCTAGAATACAATATACTGAGTAAATGAAACTCAGAAACAGTTTTATTTCTCGTCAGAAAGATACAAAACAATTAACAACAAAACCGTTGCCAAGGAGAGCTGAATTTCCATAGCCCACTCCCTTGTATCATGAATACTGGGTGTTCATTTCAAAATGTGTCATGACGTCACTGTTGATGAGTCAGCGATTTGAAGCGAGTTTCAGCTTTTGTGTCAGAGAAGTTGTCTATTAATCAAGGCGTTCAATCTGAACTTGACAACGTGTACGGTATAACTTGAACGTCGTAGCAACAGATGGCGGTGTGTACGGTCTGTGTGCTACCATAACCTCTTTCGAACTGTGTTTTGCGCGGGCAAGTCGTACGCAGGGTATTTGTTGTCATCGCTTGCGTACGGCAACATTCCACAATACAAATCAAATGCTCCGTGTCCATGTTGACCGTCGAAGTTAATGTCAACAAATACGTAAGTAATCGTCTTAACCCTCTCCCCATATCCCGACAGTAAGAAAAAACTCACCTCAGTACATGTTTCGAAACAGTTCACATTCCTGCCACTACCGGCGTTCCGTACGTATCGATAAGTACTCTTCTGAATGAACGCCGTACTTTGTAGGCAACTTCTCTGGCAGATAAGTAATACACCTTTGCGGAAGTGTAGGAAGATTGAATTCTCTAGGCTCATCGACTAGCCACGTGACGGCATACAGCGAGCCATGACACACTTTGAACTGAACACCCAGTATAGACGTAGGCCAGTTGTGTAGATTAAGTATAAATTATTCCCATAATTGACAATATCAGCGGTCTCCAACTAAAGCTAGTGATTTTTTACAATCAGTAGAGGAGGGGGGGGAATGAAATTTTGAATTCTATGATGAGGTATATTTAGTAGGCGATACTAACTGTTATCTTCGCTATCTATTCATAGAAGCAATAACTAAAGAAGCGACACTTATGTGAACAAATTACCGATCGCTATCTATTAGCAGGGGTCTACTAACACGCCGCCCGCTGTTGTAAATTCTTTAGGAGTGTACATTACGATGCATAATTAAACTGTAAAGAGTGAAGTTCCTAAAGCGATATGATTTGTAACAATTTTTGTGCTAAGTACTTAAGAATGATGTAGCTTTTAGTTAAAAATTGAAAAACAAAATCTGTATAAAGCAATTAACAACACATTTTCAGCTTCAGAACACTATCCAATTAAAGAAATGATGCTTCTGAATAGTTCATTGCCTATTTGTAATATTTTTTTACCCTTAAAACTAAATAAAAAAGGTATTTTAGTAAAAACTTGAAATTAGTGTAACTCTGAAAATATTGAGATTAGGGCAAATGCTTATATGACTTTTTTGCTCAGAATGTCTTCGGAAATAAGCTTCGTAAGGGACGGTAAATCCTCGTGAATCACCCTGTATATAATTTTTACAAGTCCAGGCATCGTGCTACAGAACTCTCTTGTTGATATTCTTAATTAATATGAAATAGGAACACAGATAATTTCTGGTTATATTACCACTGATTGAGTCAGAACAGGAGAAATACAAACAAAAAATACTGATACCCAGCCAATCGGAACATAAATATCCACATCTCTTCAATGCAATCTATTCCGTCGAATTACTAGCTGAATGTGGTGGCACTTTTATTATAACAAAAAAAATCCTCGATATAGTTTATGTAAGTATTTGTTTGAACATTTTCCTCAACGTTTTACGAAAATGTACTGAAATTCAATTTATTAGAGTAACTTGTGTAGTAGATATAACACCGACTTCATGAATACAGTTAAATAATTTGAACCATTAAATCTCTCTAGCTAATAACGAAGTGTCTATTACGTAAACGGTATTATGCAGTGTCCTATTATTTGAAGCATTATATAATTTTTAATCCGTTTGCAGTTATATAACATTCCAATACATAACGTCATTGCAAAATCTGTATTCAACACTTTCGTTATTGTATAACAAATATATTACTATAAACTGACGTACAACGTTAGGTTTCTTGCTGAGGGGAATATATTTTCGTTCCTTCATAAGTATTAGATTTGCAAAAGATCCGTCCTAGTTAAACGTATTGCAGTGAAAACTTGGGTAATATACTTTGTCAAACAAAAGCATAGGCATTGCGGATAAAATAAATTACTTACAAGACACCGTTTATAATTTCAAGGAGCTTGAAGTGTCGATTCAAATATTAACTCGTATGGTTAATTTGGAAGAGAGTGTATGCGAATGCACTCAGTGATTATGATTAGAGTGCAATTTTAAATTTGTATGTTTTTTTGTACTGAGATGATTGAGTGCGAATTGACTTCTCCGTAATGAATGCAGTGTAATTTATATTTTCTTTGGAAGCGGAGGTTATAGAGAAGGACTGCACAAACAGCGCTCAACGAGCGCGCGCGCTCCTTCGGAGCTGGAGAGCCGAGTTTACCGCTCGCCGAAACGGAGAGGAAGATACGTCAGAATGACATAGACTTGCTATAGGTAGAGGAGAGGGAAACGACCACTCAGTTATCTAGTGGAGTGCAGTGTGTAGGCCTATTCTCAGTAACTGTTTCACGTTGCTTACCTACTGCTACAGTACAGTATGGAGGAATCTAAAAGACGGAACATAACATTTAACACTTAACGATTTACAGCTCGAACTTATTGATCTTCAATGTGACTTAAGGACTAAAGATCGTTTGAATATGCCAACACCTGTGGAGTAACGGTCAGCGCGTCTGGCTGCGAAACCAGGTGGCTCGGGTTCGATTCCCGGTCGGGGCAAGTTACCTGGTTGAGGTTTTTCCGGGGTTTTCCCTCAACCCAACACGAGCAAATGCTGGGTAACTTTCGGTGCTGGACCTCGGACTCATTTCACCGGCATTATCACCTTCATATCATTCAGACGCTAAATAACCTAGATGTTCATAAAGCGTCGTAAAATAACCCAATAATAATAATAATAATAATAATAATAATAATAATAATCGTTTGAATAATACTGCTAGCCTGGTTGAGTTTTACAAGACTAAACATTAGCAATAATATCCACGACTACACAGACTGGCTGTGAAAATGATTGCTATGTTTTGCTCAACATTTATATTTGTGAGCAACTGTTTTCTATAAACAACTTTAATAAAGGCAGACATCGAACATCTGTAACTGATGTTTCATTACGACCAGTAGGCTACCAACAGCATAAAACCTCGTTTTGATGTACTGATAAATAAAAATAAAACAAAATGATATTGTACATTTAATTAGCTATAGAATTTCTATTATTTCTGTAAAATAAGTATTGTTTTATTAATTAATAATAGTCCAAGATAGTTTTGCAAACACTGAACGGGAATTCACTTCATAAGCACTCGTAATAGTACTTCCTTTTGTGTATATTTTGTACCAGATCACCCCTTCTTCCAGTCCAACCTTATACAGAGCGCAGCTAATATCTGCATTCCGCTCATGAGCTGTGAGCCGGCTTGGAGAGCGCAAACCTTGTGCAGGCCTGTTATAGAGTAACATTTAAAGTTTTGCAGTCCTCTCCTATATACTATATGATTTAAATTTGAAGGCAGAGATGCTAAATAATAGATAGGGGCAATTTCAGGCAAGATGTGAAAAACTGAATGATAAAATAATAGATAGGCCTACTATTGTGTGCTGAACAGAATGCATTAAAAAATGGGAGGCCCAATGAAACAACTTACAACAATTTGGATATAATACTTTCCGTGTAAATATCATACATACTTTATTTTGTGATAGGAAGTTTTTATCCTACATTTCATCGCGTTCATCTAATTTAGAATATATATTTCCTTCGAAATAAGTTGTTTCCATGCTACCTATTCTTCTACAGTAGTTTAAAATAAAATACAGTAATTTCTGTTACTATCTTTCGTGTACCAATTCACCGTACAGTAGGTCTCCAAGAACCCGTTCAATTTAAATGATTTGGAGGCTAAACGAACTATAGAAGTTAGTGTATCTTGATTACACACTTTTTACACCTTGTATCACTTGATAATATAGTTAATTATACCATTTAGTTTTTAGATACAAGCCTAAAGGCTATTAAAAGCTATAGTCTATAGCAGTTTATAGACATCATTGGTATAGTCAAATATGAATATTTTATTTTAGTGATTTTAAAATGTTTTCTTGTAGATCTCTGCATGATGCTCTGTTGTTTTGTAATTATTAAAAATTCATGCTTGATTCTCATCGTTTATGTCAGGTTACGGTATTCATTATATTAATTTATGGTCGACCATGCCGAAATGTTGTAATTATACACCTGATAGTAGCCCTTTAATGCACCTCATTAAAGTATAGCTATTCATTATAGTTCAATTGTTCAGCCAATGAGAAATCACCATTGTACCATTATAAAACCGCAAGTATCGATTATTCTCGGATATGCAATCGAAGACAATTAGCGAAAAGTCACGGAGGCTGGAAATCCAATACTGTCGCAGAAGGTTATGTTCTGTTACTATAATAATTAGCGTTAGTTGTAAATAATATTCAAATAAATTCAATTTCTCATTTCGTTTTTCAATTCTAATTCAATTTCCAGGTTATATCAAGACTAATCTTCATGTTATTCTCTAGATTACATCAAGGTCAATAACATTCGTGCCTCGGAAAAAATCAATACTTTCGCGTCTGCACACATCACACAATTCAGGTCAGTTCCGCTCCTCAATTACATAACTATAACATGAATACTTATGAATAATTTTAAGTTAGAAATGTGGTCGAGCATAAAAAGTCGTATGGAACTTGCCTATAATGGTAATTAAAACGCTCGTATGAAAATTATGAAACTCGCTTGCGCTCGTTTCATAAACAAGCATACTCGCGTCTAAATTACTAGCATTATAGGCTCGTTGCATAATGTACTGTGAATTTATTTCACCTCAACAATAGGATTTTATTCTTCCAACAATAATTCCTTTCTACAATTCGCCTTAAACGCTCTCGTCAACAATTGGATTTTCACTCAACACAGTATTCGTTATAGCACTCCACCGACGACAATGGCAATTTACTTGGACTAGTACGAACAACAATGAACTGTTAATCTTAACTAATATTTACAAAGCACTATTTACAAATCAGAACTATCAGTTCTCAGTTCACAGTTCTTCTAGCTCAGTCACTCGAGTTCACAGTATCTCGAACCACAGACCTTCAGAGACAGTCCACTGTACTCGAACTCAGGTCCCTCCAACTGCGGTCCACTGCACTCGAACTCAGGCCTTCGGATGCTGATACAGTTGCGGACGCACTCTCGAGTCGAACTCCGGTATACAAGACTAGCTTGCTTGCTCTGGCTTACTCACTGACTGAATAACTGAAAACTCTCCTCGTTCCTTCGCGTCCGTAATTTATAACCACAGCGACGTAGCCTCGAAAGTTCCACGCGTCTCTAGAGATGGCACTCCAGAAAAATCCAGAGCCCTCTCCTCTCTACCAGCACCAGATGCGCGCGCACTCTCTCTCTCCACTCTCTCGCCGCGTAGGCCCTTTCCCCTTACTTCTCTCCGCCGCGCGCCGTCCTCGCGCGATCTGCTTTCTTGCGGGACGCTGGTCGTGAGTTCGAATCTCACGTCGCTGTCACAGTACTATTTTTACACCTTTTGTTCATTATTCTTTGTCTTTATGGCAACTTATCCTTGTACAAAAATAAGAATAAAATGAAACAAGCACTAGAAAATCATTATTACTTATATGATTAACTATATTCTTAAGGTATAGCAGTTCGTCTTCTCAGATCCATCTATCACTGCAGTATTGTCTGTTTTATATTGTCACTTTAGTCATGTCGCTGACGATTCGCAATTGTTTCTTTGGTAGACTACGAAAATATTTAGAAGGCAATGAAATTGTAGTGTGTACAAACAAATCAATGAGGAACAATGTTACTCAGTAATAATTGTTCGACATCAGTCTCTATTGCATCAAGTACACCAAATAAATCGATGGTGTTTGAGTAAAGGGACAAGAGTCATAAAAATTAGTTTTAAAAGAAATGAAAATAAAATTGGTACAAATAATTGATTAAATGGCGATCTTACTCGTGTTAATTATGTAAGCATGTGTGGCTTACAGCTGTTTCAGTGTTACTTGACACCATTCTCAGAGCCTACTGGATCTCGGCGCTGTCTCAACTTCGCTGCCTGTTGTGTGGGTGTGTTGGTGTGATGAAGAGTTGTGTCAAATAGTGTGTGTATTCTGAAATTGATCTGTGTGTTGAGAATTTGATTAGGGTCTGTTTTAGTGTGTCTATATTTCATATTGTTCTAGTGTGTTGAGTTTTTGGTTTTGGGGTTGTATGTGTAGGATTTCCCTGTCTGTATTTATGTTATTGTATGTGTGGTTAGCATTAGTTATTTGTTCGGCATATGTAGATCTGTTGTGTCCTCTGGTTATTGCTTTAATGTGTTCTTTGTATCGAGTTTGGAATGATCTGCCTATCTGTCCAATGTAGAAACTGTCGCAACTATTGCATGTGAGTTTGTATACCCCTGTGTTGTTGTATTTATTTGTTTGTGTTGTTTGTGTGTTGAGATGTCTTTGTAGTGTGTTTTCTGTTCTGTATGCTATGTTGTATTTCTGTTTTCTGAATGAGGATGCGATCTTGTGTGTATTTTTGTTTTCGTATGTTAGTGTGATATATTTCTTGTGTACTTGTGTTTGTGTGTTTTTGTGTTAGTTGAGTTTTGTTTTGTCTTCCTTATGATGTTGTCTATTATGTTTGGGTTGTAACCATTTTCTTGTGCTATGTATTTGAAGTTGCAGCGAAGTTGAGATAGCGCCGAGATCTAGTAGGCTCTGAGGATGTTGTGTTAAGTAGCACCGAAACAGCTGTAAGCCACACATGCTTACATAAGTATTTATATTAAAGTGTTAAAAGTAGTGTACGAAAGATTCAACATGGAAAATTCGTACTCTTTCAAATGCTAGTATTATTTTGTTTTTGTCTTCTTTTTTTGCACATCCACTTGAGGAATTTAACTTGTACATCCACCTGGAGAACAAAACTCCACTTGCACAAAAAATACTTAATTCCCTTTACACGTCATTTAGTGAAACTTCCAACCTTTCAAATTTCATTGTATTTATGACAATAATGAATATTTACATTATTACGTTGTTTGTCATTCAAATATGATTATGTCTATTGACCAGAATATTGTACGAAATGGAAATATAAAAATTGGAAATTTATCTTTTGAAGAGGTGGAGAAGTTCAAATATCTTGGAGCTACAGTAACAAATATAAATGATATTGTGAGGAAATTAAACACAGAATAAATATGGGAAATGCCTGTTATTATTCGGTTGAGAAGCTTTTATCATCCAGTCTGCTGTCAAAAAATCTGAAAGTTAGAATTTATAAAACAGTTATATTACCTGTTGTTCTGTATGGTTGTGAAACTTGGACTCTCATTTTGAGAGAGGAACATAGGTTAAGGGTGTTTGAGAATAAGGTGCTTAGGAAAATATTTGGGGCTAAGAGGGATGAAGTTACAGGAGAATGGAGAAAGTTACATAATACAGAACTGCACGCATTGTATTCTTCACCTGACATAATTAGGAACATTAAATCCAGACGTTTGAGATGGGCAGGGGATGTAGTACGTATGGGCGAATCCAGAAATGCATATAGAGTGTTAGTTGGGAGGCCGGAGGGAAAAATACCTTTGGGGAGGCCGAGACGTAGATGGGAGGATAATATTAAAATGGATTTGAGGGAGGTGGGATATGATGATAGAGAATGGATTAATCTTGCACAGGATAGGGACCAATGGCGGGCTTATGTGAGGGCGGCAATGAACCTTCGGGTTCCTTAAAAGCCAGTAAGTAAGTAAGTAAGTAAGTTGTCATTCAAATATAGTTATGGTAGTTAATATTAGATGGCCCTTGTCGATGTTTGTAAGTAAATGTTTTAGTCTTACCTTACGAATTGGGTAGGCTATCACGGTATTTGAATATATAAGTAATTGATATAATTTGTGCAATAATTTATTTATAACTCTATGCATTAGCTAAATAGTCTAATTGAATATGACGGAAGGTTGTCATTTCCTTTCATTTGATCTTCGCGGTCATGAATTTTTCGACAAGATGAAGACCTCTCGTGATAATATCTCCCCTATGACTGTGCTATATAAACAGACTTATAAAACACTTTTACAGGTCCAACCTTCAAAGGCTCTTGCATCATTATTTTGACGTGTTTGTCTATTTCGGTATCTGCATCTCATTCGTGATCGACTGATTCTTTACCACCTCTTCTTCGAGTGTAAAAATAAATAATAGATTTCAGTGACTGTAGTCAACAAACAAAGACTGATAAAACACGCTTACAGGTCTAACCTTTAGAGGGTC
The DNA here is from genome assembly GCF_040183065.1 of Periplaneta americana. Taxonomy (NCBI): domain Eukaryota; kingdom Metazoa; phylum Arthropoda; class Insecta; order Blattodea; family Blattidae; genus Periplaneta; species Periplaneta americana. The sequence goes on along the minus strand of NC_091127.1, from coordinate 3,135,232 downwards.
TTCTATTTGTGTTAGCAAACACAGTTTTCATGACAAAGCTCTGTAGGATCGCTTCAGAGGATAACATCCTGATAACATTATTACCTTTGAGTAAGATGTGAAGGATAATGCAATATAAATAGAAGGCAGTACACCGTTCTTCTGGCCTTATCATTCTAGGTCCTTAATTTCAGTATACTCTCTGCTTTCATCCACTGTGTGCGAAACATTTTGACTATGGGAGAATTGCAGATTTGATGCACTAAACCATATCAATGTCAGTTGTTGTTGTAGGCATACATTTTTGTTTTAATTAGTATTTTTGAGTGTGAGAATTCTGGGCTTTATCACTGTCATTAATGTAGAAATATCCAGCGACCTTGGAGCTACCTACATACCACCGAAAGCAAAGGAATGGGAATTGTCCGTTGGATCTATTGAATTACTCAGTCCTGGCAGAATAGCTAATTAAATCCAACCAAGAGAGTCCGTATTTCTTTCCTGATGATGGAACTAAGGTTCTATATTAGTGGATGTAATCATTCGCAATTTTGGTCCTTGTTTTTGGTGGATTTAGTCATTTGTAACGAAATTATTTCATCACCAATAAACTACAACTCAAGAATAATCCATAATTGGTTTCTCCCTCATTCTCCTCCCATATTTTTCATCTCATAATCTTCGACTTATCACGAATGGATATAACCTCAGTATTGTCTACTTACTTTGGCTTTTAAGGAACTCGAAGGTTCATTGCCGCCCTCACATAAGCCCGCCATCAGTCCCTATCCTGTGCCAGATTAATCCAGCCTCTATCTTCATATCCCACCTCCCTCAAATCCATTTTAATATTATCCTCCCATCTACCTTTCGGCCCCCCCAAAGGTTTTTTCCTTCTGGCCTTCCAACTAACACTCTATATGAATTTCTGGATTCGCCCATACGTGCTACATGCCCTTCCCATCTCAAACGTCTGGATTTAATGTTCCTAATTATGTCAGGTGAAGAATATAATGCGTGCAGTTCTGCGTTGTGTAACTTCCTCCATTCTCCTGTAACTTCATCCCTCTTAGCCCCAAATATTTTCCTAAGAACATCATTCTCAAACACCCTTAACAGTATTGTCTGCACCAAAATTAAATCCAAGGGCTGAACCATTTAATGTGTAAAATCATAATCGATAACGATATCGTGAAAATATTTCCAATTTGAACTATTTGGGATACAATATAATGTTATGTTTTTATTTAACGACGCTCGCAACTGCAGAGGTTATATCAGCGTCGCCGGATGTGCCGGAATTTTGTCCCTCAGGAGTTCTTTTACATGCCAGTAAATCTACTGACATGAGCCTGTCGCATTTAAGCACACTTAAATGCCATCGACCTCGCCCGGGATCGAACCCGCTACCTTGGGCATAGAAGGCCAGCGCTATACCAACTCGCCAGCCAGGTCGACGACACAATATATCATACTGTCATAAGAAAATATACATATACAGTTGAATAAATATAAAACGTGTGAAGTAACGCAAGGAAAGTTGAACATTACGTAAATCTTTACAAAACTGAATTTTTAAAATATGATGATAATCCCAATGTTAGCTTACAGTTATTCAGGATCAGAAGTGACAAGAAAAAATTGAGAACGCAGATATAAAATTACTTTCCACCATAATTGGTTACTATCTCCGAGACCTTAAGACGAATATTGGCATTACCGAGGTTGCGGGTTCGATCCCGGCCCAGTAGATTTACTGGTATGTAAAAGAACTCCTGCGGGAAAAAATTTCGGCACATCGGAGACACTGATATAACCTCGGCAGTTGCGAGCGTCGTTAAATGAACCATAATTTTTTAATATTAACATTAGAAATGAAGTACATTTATTTAATATTAACCAAAAATAAAAGGTTTCAGAAAGCAATTTCAACGTATCCTTCGAATGAACCCTGGCGTGTTATCAGTAACCCTTCTTAGATATTGATTATATTATATTATATTATATATATATATATATATATATATACTAGTGGCTTGTGCAGCAAATGCTGCAAACTAAGTTCATTAGACGTTCAAATAAACATTTTTCAGATTTATTTTCAATTAAGAATACCAGACATTCTGAAAGTTATTTTCTTCCATAACAATGAAAGATATTCTGTCTTGAGCCAATACTGAAGAGAACCACGCATATAAATATCTACACCACACCCCCATTAAATATGTGAAAAAGACCCAACCCCACTTGATTAATAACTATAAAAATATTTGATTTTTAATAATACTATTATCTTACGTAAGTTTTATAGCTTTGAGTAACATATAGGCTACTATATAGCCGCCACTCAGTAAAATATAGAAATCAAAATCTAATTTAAGTTATTCTCTACATCTACTTATATAACCCCAAATCGTTTCACTTTCATATCATCAATATAGCATTAATATGTATAATTAATGAAAAATAGTCACATCATGGCATTAACTACAATAATATTTCATTTCTAATGGTAATAATGTCATCAAACCACCTCAAGTTTTGTAGTTTTTAATATCCAATACACAGCTGTACGCAGAAAATTACACACCACAGAATCGAACCTGTAAATTATTTTTAGTAAGTTAAGTTTTTAATAACCAATTTAATTTGAGCTCTAAATATGTCAGCATTCTTGCAGATCATGGCCTTCGTGTAATATTGTTTAATGTAGTGTGTGTTTTGTTTTATTCTGAAATGCAACACGGCCGACTTGATGCTCGCTTCGCTTCTCCTGAATGCAATTAGCTAGTTCTCAAAACTGACGAGAGATGGATTTTGGAAAATAGGAAAATTATGTAGGAAAATTGACATTACACTGAAAACTACTATTTTTCCGAAAAACTTTAGGTTCAAAGCTTCGAAATGAGGGGCCATTTATTAAAATCCGTTCAGCCGTTTTCCCGTAATTTCCATTACCAGTTCAAATTATATATAGATTATATTATATTATATTATATTATATTATATTATATTATATTATATTATATTATATTATATTATATTATATTATATTATATTATATTGCATTATGTCTTTATGAATATTTTGACCCTTTTAAATTAATAGCTAGTGCATGGCGTGCAATGATTCCGAACCTGTTTATTCCGGATCCTTTGTAATGACTGTCAGGCACACATCGCACCAGTTCACATGCTTGACCACATGTTGTCACGTGATCCGCAGAGAACAAAGCTTTGGTTTGTTTTTATGGCCGAAGTAAAAAACGGTATTTGCATTACACAGAAATCATGAAACTACATACTGATCTGTGGTGTAAAATTAGTTCTGTCACGAAGAAGTCAACGTAAACTGTTTGATATTTCTCAAATGCAAATCTCTGAGTTAATGTCCATTGTATTTACAAGCATAGAGAAACATATATTATGTATGTAGCTACATCAGATGTCAGAACAAATTAAAAATAAATAAAGTTGGTTTTGAATTCAGTATTTATCGGGTAGTCCTTAAATCTGCGCGAATTAGGAAATGAAGATAAAGGTGGAACACGTGAACTTGTCGTATTTTGAAATTGAAGTATTAAACTGCATAACATTTTAAATGAAGGTGTTACAAAATTTACAAGGCAGTGCTGTTTCCAATTAATTTGTAATCCGTGTTCACAACAAAATATTTTCACCCATGAATTAAAATCCGAATATAACTGTTCTTATTTTCTTTATGTACTTTTACGCGAAATAGAATGTAGGCCTAATCTAAATTAAAGTAAATATATGCTTGGTTTAGAATTTCATAACCCATTTTTAAAGGGTACGCGGTAATCACCAAGCATATCACGATAAAAATAGCGTAAATTATATAGTAAATCTTAATTGCATAATAGTACATTATGCAACGAGCCTATAAAGGTAGTAATTAAGACGCGAATATGTTTATGAAACGAGCGCAAGCGAGTTTCATAATTTTCATACGAGCGTCTTAATTACCATTATAGGCAAGTTTCATACGACTTTTTATGCTCGACCATATTTCTAACTTGAAATTATTCATAAGTATTCATGTTATTGTTATCTAAGTGAGGAGCGGAACTGACCTTGTGCAATATCTCGTAAATTGTGAGATGTGCGCAGACGCGAAAGTATTGATTTTTTCCGAGAAACGTATGTCATTGACCTTGATATAATGTAGAGAGTAAAATAAACATTAATCTTGATATAACCTTAAAATTGATGTAGACATTGAAAAACGAGATGACAAATTGAATTTATTTGAATATTATTTACATTTAACGCTAATTATTATAGTAACAGAACTGACTTTATTTCAAATGTAGGTTATTTATTGTGCAATTGGTGAACTCGATACTTGCACTTTCATATGGTGCTTTCTGATTGGAGGAACACCTGAACTTTAATGAATAGGTATACTTTAATGAGGTTCATTAAAGGGCTGCTACCAGATGTATAATTACTACATTTCGGCATGGTCGAGGATAAAAGCTTATGAGGAACTTCTGTTTCAAGAAACACGAGGAAGCACTTTCAGTGCCCTTTATAAAGACGTAGGCTACTATGACTGTAAAATTATTAGGCGAATGTCTTTGCAGAGACGAATATTTCAATATCAAAGCCAATGGGTATACTTCTGTTCCACCTGTTTTTTTTTCCGTACGTGTTGTTTTTCGTTTAACCACAAAGGATAAAATGGAGCAGTTAAAATAGTCTCTTCTACGAAGGATGTTATTATATCAGCCGAGGCGAAAATGTGACTCGCGAGCTCATTGTGGTTCGCAATGATAGCTATGCATTTCTCTTGCTTCCTACCTCCCCCAACCCCCACCCTCTCACTCACTGGAGTCAAACTCCGTTCCATTTTTATTTGTCTCTGACCTGCGAGTGGCGTATCGTTGCAATATCTTTCTCGAAACCATGTACCTCTACAAAAACGAAAGTTTCAAGTAGGATGGGAGGACGCATTTTTTTGCTGTCAATATGGTGAGAATATTAAATGTATGATTTGATGATTTGTTCACAAGTATTACGAGGAAAACGGTTGTATAACATAAAATGGCATTATAATACATGCTACTCATGAAACATTAAAAAGTTAAGTGTTATTATTATTATTATTATTATTATTATTATTATTATTATTATTATTATTATTATTATTATTATTATTCAGTGTGTATTTCCGTTCGGATATTTCACATACGTTTGTATTTATAACAAACTTTCAAAGATAATTTCAACTGTCATCATGACCAGAAAACGTGATCTGCCTGAAAATTTTGCAACGTTGATTTTTCAGTCTTATCAATTTTGGATTTTGCCACTTTAATAGCTTCCTTTGTATTTTATAAGAAATTAATGTCCTTTCTATAAAAATTGGACATTTTTCCTTCGAAGAGGTGGAAAAATTCAAATATCTTGGAGAAACAGCAACAAATATAAATGACACTCGGGAGGAAATTAAACGCAGAATAAATATGGGAAATGCCTGTTATTATTCGGTTGAGAAGCTTTTATCATCTAGTCTGCTGTCAAAAATTCTGAAAGTTAGAATTTATAAAACAGTTATATTACCGGTTGTTCTGTATGATTGTGAAGCTTGGACTCTCACTTTGAGAGAGGAACAGAGATTAAGGGTGTTTGAGAATAAGGTGCTTAGGAAAATATTTGGGACTAAGAGGGATGAAGTTACAGGAGAATGGAGAAAGTTACACAACACAGAACTGCGCGCATTGTATTCTTCACCTAACATAATTAGGAACATTAAATCCAGACGTTTGAGATGGGCAGGACATGTAGCACGTATGGGCGAAACCAGAAATGCATATAGAGTGTTAGTTGGGAGGCCGGAAGGAAAAAAGACCTTAGGGGAGGCCGAGACGTAGATGGGAAGATAATATAAAAATGGATTTGAGGGAGGTGGGATATGATGATAGAGAATGGATTAATCTTGCTCAGGATAGGGACCAATGGCAAGCTTATGTGAGGGCGGCAATGAACCTCCGGGTTCCTTAAAAGCAAGTAAGTAAGTAAATATTAATGTCTTTTCGGATGTTTTACAAGTTGCTATTTAATTTTGTTTGTTTGGTGACGTCTGGTGACGTGAAGGCGCGCGTGATGGTCTGTCACAGAATGCAACTCGGAAATGTTGTTGACCTGATGGTGACCACTGCCTCAGGTGTTCGCGTGCTTCCAGAGTATTAAAATCTAATTGCTAAAGACACATCACGCCATGCACCCACGTCTTCCCTCCGTGCTACCTAATGGCCCCTTAATTCATTCTAGTTGGGATCGCAGGAACGAGGGCAACAAAATTCTGACAGGACAAATATTGGAAAACCTTCTCCATGGCATCTGATTGGTATGCTTACAAACTTCAGGTTCTTCTTGTCTGTAAGAACTTGTCGGTCTGGCTATAGTCATGCGTGCCAAAGGTTCAGAGGTTCACGGTTTCAAAGCTAGTCCCAGAGGGCGAGAAAAATCTATAGCATGGCTAAAGGTTTTCTTGGGAAGGAAAGTAGTGATAATGACCTTGTACTTACTTACTGGCTTTTAAGGAACCCGGAGGTTCATTGCCGCCCTCACATAAGCCCACCATTGGTCCCTATCCTGAGCAAGATTAATCCAGTCCCTATCATCATATCCCACCTCCCTCAAATTCATTTTAATATTATCTTCCCATCTACGTCTCGGCCTCCCTAAAGGTCTTTTCCCCTCAGGCCTCCCAACTAACACTCTATATGCATTTCTGGATTCGCCCATACGTGCTACATGCCCTGCCCATCTCAAACGTCTGGATTTAATGTTGCTAATTATGTCAGGTGAAGAATACAATACGTGCAGTTCTGCGTTGTGTAACTTTCTCCATTCTCCTGTAACTTCATCCCTCTTAGTCCCAAATATTTTCCTAAGCACCTTATTCTCAAACACCCTTAACCTATGTTCCTCTCTCAAAGTGAGAGTCCAAGTTTCACTACCATACAGAACAACCGGTAATATAACTGTTTTATAAATTCTAACTTTCAGATTTTTTGACAGCAGACTGGATGACAAAGGCTTCTCAACCGAATAATAACAGGCATTTCCCATATTTATTCTGCGTTTAATTTCCTCCCGAGTGTCATTTATATTTGTTACTGCTGCTCCAAGATATTTGAATTTTTCCACCTCTTCGAAGGATAAATCTCCAACTTTTATAGTTCCATTGTGTACAATATTCTGATCACGAGACATAATCATACACTTAGTCTTTTCGGGATTTACTTCCAACCCTATCTCTTTACTTGCTTCAAGTAGAATTTCCGCGTTTTCCCTAATCGTTTGAGGATTTTCTCCTAACATATTCACGTCATCCGCATAGACAAGCAGCTGATGTAACCCGTTCAATTCCAAACCCTCTCTGTCATCCTGAACTTTCCTAATGGCATATTCTAGAGCGAAGTTAAAAAGTAAAGGTGATAGTGCATCTATGATAATGACTCTGTATCGTTGATTTATGGTATTTACAGAAATTCTCTATGCGTGGGAGAGCTGCAGCAAAACTTACCGATAATTTGGAGTCCATGTCAAAATTAGTTTCAGGTAACACGACGGGTTCATGTTAGTAATGTGAGTGAGTGTAGGCTAATCTAGCCCTCTGTCTGGAATCCATACCATACCATAGTATACTATAATATACAATACCACATCACACACCACACCATATAATACAGTACTATACCACACCAAACCATACCATATGCTGGTCTAATGTTGCGCTCGGACGCGGGTTCGATCCCCGCTTGGGCTGATTACCTGGTTGGGTTTTTCAAAGGTTTTCCCCGACCGTAAGGTGAATGTCAGGTAATCTATGGCGAATCCCCGGCCTCATCTCGCCAAATACTATCTTGCTATCACCAATTTCATCGACGCTAAATAGCCTCGTAGTTAACCAACTAAAAAACCATACCATACCACACTACACCATAGCATACTATTTACCATACCACACCATACTATAGCATTCTATACCATACCACGCAACACCACATCACATCATACCATACTATACCACACCAAATCATACCATACCATAATAATAATAATAATCATAATAATAATGTTTTATTTTCGCTGTGCAGAGTTAAGGCCATAAGGCCTTCTCTTCCACTCAACCAGCCTTAATCAATACAATACATATTTAAATTACAAATATTTACACCACACTTAAAAGGTTCTCCAGCAATATTCTTCAGTTAAGTTTTAACGACTAGTAGACTACATATTTATTTAAATTTAGATAAACCTATAAGGTAAAGTAGTAACTTAATTTATGAGCTAATTTAATTCAATCAATTATAATTAATTTGAGATTTGAGATAGCTAGTAAAATGATGAAAATTAATTTAATATAAGCTTACTAGAACTATGTTACAGGGAGAAAAAAAAATATATATATAAATCTAAAATATATTTCTATAATGAGAATATTAATGTAATTGCCATTAGAGGTTTTATAATTTATTTAGAGATATTAATGATAATAATAAGAATGGACAGATGTTAGTTTCATTATATGTAATAAATATTAATCATAAATTAATTTGTTAAGTAAGAATTTATGTAATTTGGACCATACTACACTATACCATACGACAGCATATCACACCACACACCATCATACCACATCACACCCCACATCAGACACACACTACCATAACTCATCACACCACACCACACTCAATCCCATTCCACACTACATCATACCATACTATACTACACCAGACCATACCATACCACACCACATCACACACCATCACAATCCACCCCACATCACATCATAGCATAGTATGTATACCACACCATTCCATCTTGTAAGGAGGGTCGAAGTTTTCATGCATTGCGACCTTAAGATTTTTTGTCTTATTTAACGACGCTGTATAAACTAGTAGATTATTCAGCGTGGATGAAATTAGTGATAGATAGCGAGATGAGACAGAGTATTCGCCATTAATTATCAGATATTCACCTTACAGTTGAGGAAAACCTCGCAAAAAAACCCAATCAAGTATCAGCCCATGAGGGAATCGAACTCAAGCCTCAGCGAAACTCTGTAATAGCAGGCAAACGTGCTACCGTCTGTGCTATGCCATTGGCTGCGTCTTTAAAATCTATTTACATTTCTGACCCCTTGAGAGGGAGATATAAGATTAGTGACCTCTTGCTGGTAGATTATAATTTCTGAATATACCGTCGAGATACGTACACAGGTGAGACAAATCTTGATAGGCACAAAACGAAAGAGAGACTCCTGCTAAGAATTCAGTCTCTCTCTAAGCGTTCCTGCTAATGTACTGGTTAACAATACAGAGAAAGTGTGGTAGAATATTTCTAGTGCAATGTATGCTGTTTTTAAACTGAAGTGACGTGAAATGAAAGGTGGTCTGAAATATAAACTAAGGATGGAACGACATTTGAATTGTTTAGGAAAGCAGATCAAGCCTGAAGTAACAGTTACCCTCTGAACTCGTTCACTTAAAGTAACTTTACAGTCAACTTTGGGTAACGAACCGCAACTTGGCTGGGGATCGAACGCGGGCCGTCTGGATGGCAGGCACTCAGTCACAGACGCAAGAATAACCTTAAATAGTCTTACTTTAAACAGGTATTGAACCTCGGTTCTTTGGGGGAGTAGAATAAAAATGAGAATAAAGTTAGTGTTATGTAAATTTTGTAGCTATTTTAAAAGGGGTTCATTGCAGCTTGCTTTCAAGGTTGAGACCGGAATTCTAGTCTTGATATTCCTTGTCACTGCACGGCTATTGACCCTCATTCATACACAGCACATTGTAACACTAGGGAGAAACGCGAAAGTTCGAAACATTGCCGGTAGTTTTACGTCTTCAGAGGTTAAAAGTACACTTTATGACCTTCAGAAAACAGCACTCTGGGAAGTCTTTCTCTCACCTTGAAGTTCAGCATCAGTGTTCCTCAACTTTCTCTGGGACCTTGGTTCTGTAACTTTAGCTCTGTCCAGTGGCAAATTGTATTAGGACAGTATTACAGGTACAATACTACAAGTAGTCCGTTCTCCTGAGAGTCCTGCAACTCCTCAAAACAATTCCATCTGCATGCAAGCCGACCTTACTACTTTGTACTGCGTCCTGTGTCGACCTGAAACTTTTGAATGATGATACATGACGAAATGACTCAGTGTTCCCAACGCTAAAAATTGCCTAGCATTTGCTTCGAATTGGTTGAGGAAAAACCCCAAACAAGCAATTTGTTTCAATCAGGATTATAACTAGATCTAGGAATTTTAGATGCAAAATTTTAGTTTCACTTGAAGCTTTTTAGTATTCACTTGAAATGGAAAATATAGTGAAGAAATTTCAGTAAATCAAGGTGTAAGACAAGTTTGTAGTTTGTCCCCTACGTTGTTTTTAATTTATATAGATGATTTAGTGAGAGAATGGAATTTTAGAATTATTGGAGGAATTCATATAGCACCTAATTTTACATTTAAGACGATGCTGTTCGCTGATGACCAAATCGTTGTAAGTAGAACTGAAAGTGAACTGCAGAGAGCAGTGTATGAACTACAGAAAGTGTGTGAGAAATATATATTTTTAAAATTTCCAAAAATAAAACCAAAACAATGGATTTTCAAGGGAAATACAGCGTAAGGATTAAAATTGTTTTAAATGACACTCCTCTGGAACAAGTAACAAGTTTTAAATACCTAGGTACTCAGCTCACGTATAAACATGAAACAGCAGCTGTGTGGTATAATGAACAGAAATTTGAAAAATAAAGCAAGAAAAGAAACACAAATCAAATTTTATAAAGTAATGCCAGTACCATCTTTGCTATTTGGATCAGGACGATGACTGCAGCTGACAGCAAAAAATTACAGGCCGCTGAAATGAAGTTTCTAAGGTCAGTCAAGTGGTGTAGTATATCGGATAAAATTAGAAATGATAAAATAAGAGAAGAATTGATGATCTTTTGCCTAGAAGAAAAAATTAAGAATTATAGAAATCAGTGGGTAGGACATGTCAATAGAATGATACCAGAAAGAATCCCAAGAAGAATGATGAATTATAGACCTAGAGGGAGAAGACATCCGGGAAGACCTAGGAAGCGTTGGACGGATACACTATGAAGCCGGAACAAGCATATGCATATCCCTTGAATTGAAGAAGAAGAAGAAGAAGCAGAAGAAGAAGAAGAAATTTTAGTCAAAAAGGTTAAAAAAAACAGTGCCTTAATTTAGTTGGAAACTGTGCAAAAAAAGATGCAAATTATATATATTCGTTACAAAAAGTATCAAAACCAATTACATTATGCTTGACACAAAATTCCTTGAATAAGCTTAAGTTTCATCGTATTTGGTGAAAATGTCAGCAGACTGGCGCACGGTTGTGGTTCAGCCAATATAACAGATGATATTGACAAGAAGAGAAAAAATAAATATTATAGAAAAACGAATAAAATTTATTTGGGAAGTTTCAGAGGAAATACACAAATTCAGTCTTCTAATATGGACTCTTTTTAAATTCCACTACATTTCGGGAGGATTTTGATTATCGCCGCGAAGTCTTCCGAAGCCTAAAATTTCGCTACAGTTGGGCACATGATTACAGACATACTCACGACCATACGCCTACTCTTTCTTGCCTTATCAGTGCCTTTCTTATCAGTGACTAAGAGACAATGTTCATGTTTATAAGAGACTAGCTGAAATAACCCGTCGTTGCCTGTGTTTTCCTTTCTGCTTCTATTTTTAGTTAAACTGGTTGTTAGGCTTTTCGAAAATCTCAGAAATCCAACTACAGACAACCAAAACGAATTGTCTTTGTTAAGCTTTCCCCATCCCTAAAAGATTAATCTTTCTATAGCGTTCACGTACATGAATTAATGAACTTCTTAGCCAAATGCCTGCCAGGGTTAACTCAATTTAAACAGCTGTAGATCAGGCATCGAAAAGAAAACATTTCGTCATGTGCCTTACGTTCAACTGTTTTTAATGTATGTTCATTTGTTTTTTGTTTGTTTGTTTATTTATTTATTTATCTATTTATTTATTTATTTATTCTGACGTAGTTAAAGCCATTAGGCGTTCTTCCACATCGCCAGAAATACGAATAAAATAATAGAAAATGAAACTGTAAACAAAGTAAAACCAAACGAAAATATATACAGGCTACAGTCACACAACCTAGATTGTCTAGATTTTGGCCTTCATGATGTATCAACAATGTTATTTCATGTCGTGTTATTTTTCCATGGCCTCATGAAAGTCGATGTTGAATACAACAGACAATAATAAAGAACAATTGACTGTATAAAATTGCATTTTAATATTATACATCAATGTTTGATCGCATTTATTTTTATTTTTTATATTTTTAATCAATTTAACATCTATTTGTCCGATTTTAATGTAGCCTATGTTCTTCTCCTGGTTATGAAGGTTAAATGTGGAAACTTTGGCAAGTATCGGTCAAAGCGTGTAGATTTGTATAGAGTACATACATACATAGCCACATTACTTTTATATATAAGATTATTATCTTCACGATATATGGCGCTTTTAGTACTTTATGCATATAAAGAAAGCAAAACTGTGAATTATCGAAGGACTTAAGATTATAGCAGGAATTGGGTCGTGAGTGGCGTAAAACATTTCAACAAGCTGATAGTATTTTCCCTGAATACGAATCAATAACGTTTCCTCGTAAACTACAGTCTGTAGTAATGACATTTGGAATTGAGGTCGACATGTACCATCCCAAGTTATTTGTGATGAAGGTGATTTAGGACAATGTGAATACAGATTATCCTTATGTCCTACTTCTGAGATTGCAGGATAATTCTGTGAACGGTTTTCGTGGACAGAGTTACCCCACACAGTCATTGTCGGCTCCCGCTTAAGGAAATGCACGCATCCTCGCGCTTCATGTGATATTCATGATGATCCGAACTGTGTCACAGTGGTGATGGGGCTTTGTACGATATCCAGGTCTCCCTGCACTTTCGTTTAGAAGATAAGAAAGAAATCGAGTGAGACATTTAGATACGTTTTAGCAAACTTTACTTTATTTTATGTGTAATTTTATTGATGTGACCGAATAAGACGCTGAAATGAAATGAATGTTTTATCTCTTAATACGATATAAGATGAGTAGTTTATTTTAAACAGTGAAAATGAGACAAAAAGTTTAATTCAAAGAAATACAGGGACATCATTTTATTTTTACTAACATTTCTAATATTAACCTTGCTATACATTTGGATTTACTTACTTACTTACTTACAAATGGCTTTTAAGGAACCCGAAAGTTCATTGCCGCCCTCACATAAGCCCGCCATCGGTCCCTATCCTGTGCAAGATTAATCCAGTCTCTATCATCATACCCCACCTCCCCCAAATCCATTTTAATATTATCCTCCCATCTATGTCTCGGCCTCCCTAAAGGTCTTTTTCCCTCCGGTCTCCCAGCTAACACTCTGTATGCATTTCTGGATTCGCCCATACGTGCTACATGTCCTGCCCATCTCGAACGTCTGCATTTTAAGTTCCTAATTATGTCAGGTGAAGAATACAATGCGTGCAGTTCTGTGTTGTGTAACTTTCTCCATTCTCCTGTAACTTCATCCCGCTTAGCCCCAAATATTTTCCTAAGCACCTTATTCTCAAACACCCTTAACCTATGTTCCTCTCTCAGAGTGAGAGTCCAAGTTTCACAACCATACAGAACAACCGGTAATATAACTGTTTTATAAATTCTAACTTTCAGATTTTTTGACAGCAGACTGGATAATAAAAGCTTCTCAACCGAATAATAACACGCATTTCCCATATTTATTCTGTGTTTAATTTCCTCCCTAGTTGCATTTATATTTGTTACTGTTGCTCCAAGATATTTGAATTTTTCCACCTCTTCGAAGGATAAATCTCCAATTTTTATATTTCCATTTCGTACAATATTCTGGTCACGAGACATAATCATATACTTTGTCTTTTCGGGATTTACTTCCAAACCGATCGCTTTATTTGCTTCAAGTAAAATTTCCGTGTTTCCCTAATCGTTTGTGGATTTTCTCCTAACATATTCACGTCATCCGCATAGACAAGAAGCTGATGTAACCCGTTCAATTCCAAACCCTGCCTGTTATCCTGAACTTTCCTAATGGCATATTCTAGAGCGAAGTTAAAAAGTAAAGGTGATAGTGCATCTCCCTGCTTTATCCCGCAGTAAATTGGAAAAGCATCAGATAGAAACTGACCTATACGGACTCTGCTGTATGTTTCACTGAGACACATTTTAATTAATCGAACTAGTTTATTGGGAATACCAAATTCAATAATACCTTTGGATTAAAGGTTCAAAACCGGAAACACCGTTTTCTACCCCCTTCCACTGGAGTTCGATGATACTGACGTAAAACACAAACAAATCACTTTACTAGGTATAGGAGGGAAGAAAAGTAGTTCATCCATTTACGTAAAGTAGGAAATATCGCGATTTTGAGTTTGATAATTTTCATTAGGTTTTTATTTAATAAAAATACTGTACTGTATTAACAATGAGTGTTTTTACTCCATTCGGACATATTCATTATGAAGTGTAGCCTACATTATACTGTCTACAGCACATTAGCGTACAATATAGAGAATGAAGTTAAATTGAAAAATAATCGTAATAAGGATATTTAAACACATTTTCGAAAAGGTGGCCGTTAATTTCGATAAAGGCTTCAGTTCTTTTTTTGCATATTATAGCACTATAGACTACTGTACCTAATTCCAATTACCAGTTTCGTCCTTCGTACCAGTAACTCATGTTAAAATAATTCTGTACCTGGTCTATAAAAGAGTACCTTACGTACTGTGAATTCAATCTTCACTTCTGCCCGATCCGAAAAGATAAAATTACTCAGACATGCTATCTACTGTCCATCCAAGTGGTTTTGTCGCAGGGTCGTAGAAAGGATGGAAATCATGTGACAATTAATTAACGAAGCCCTTTTATGTAAGTTATTTTAAACAGTTGTATAATATTACGTAGACGTCCAATTCCTAACAGAAATTAATGTTTTCAGAAAAGAGCTAAGACAGCCCAGCTACTACCCTTTACAGAGGGACGAGCAGAAGCCATTGGGGGAAACCGGGATGTGACATAGGCAAACGGACGACAGTACCTGTGCGAGAATATGATTCAATATATTGAAAACGATATATTTCTGGAACGTACTATACTCACTAACTCAGTGCTGTTTGTGTTTACTATGATCGTAAGGCGACTTTGACTGTATAGCTTGGTTCTGTGTGGAGAACGGTTGGAAGTTCACTAGTAGAAGGGGTGGGAGTGAAGTACATTCAAAAACTCAGGTACAATAAAAGTTGAAGTAAAAATAAAATGATGTCCCTGTATAAATGTAGCATGGGACTACTTAAGCGTACGTGGTGAAGAAATATCTTCTAAGGAAAACAAAATCTTCATGGAAAACTCACCAGAAGTCACATAAGTATGCCGCTTTGTGCGACTCTGGTATTCGATCCCGAGGCCGCAGTCATCATAAGCCAGTGCTCTGCCAATAAGCTACGAAGACAGCGAAATAGGAGACTTACATTTAGAATGAGGGAGTAGAAGGAAAAGAAGAAGGTGTAGAAGAAATATCAAGAAATGGAAGGTGTAAGAGTGTGTAAGATTTTTGTACGGTTTCATAAGTACTTCATGAAAGATATTTTCCGCTAACGTGAAAAGTAAATCCACAGGCGTGGAGTCGGAACTGTACTACACAGGGTTTAGTACTACAGATTTCTCTCGCTGCTGCATGTCCTGTGCACAGAGCCTTTTTGCCGGAAGCTCCGTTCATAGCGACAGGAATTTTCCATCAAGAAAGTAATCTGTGGGTTAAGGAACAGGACTGTTTGAGGCTACAGCAAGCCCCAGGCGGACGAAAAACGAATACTAGGATTGTGTGTACATGACAAAGAAAACGTTAACCAACGAAATTACTTCTGAAGTTGATATTAAGGGTTGTCCCGACATCACTGCAAGGAGGAAAATTAAACGTAGGCCTACATAAACTTATTATGTATAATCTACCGAATATGGAGCATTTACTATGCAGCAATGGACGCAGTTCCAGTTTTTGTGGAACGTATTCTGCGCTCTAGATGCAGCATTTCCGGCTTCAAGTCCACTTACTACAAACGGGTTAAATTTATAGTAGATGAGTAAAGATTATTATTTTTTTGGTCCTACAGAAAATATCTTTTATGGTAAAAATTAATATTAGAGGAGAAAAATTCGCTCCTTCATTCTACGTGCCAAGCGCTCTCACCATTCAGATTCTAGCAACAGTGCATATTTCTGTACAGATTACTGTGTACATTACTATGGAATCCTGGCCACCAAGTCACTCAACTGAGTGCGCTCCTTGTATAATGGCAGTTGACTTAATAAAATGTCAACTTGGAGTCAGGCCACAAAGGGAAAACACTGGAAGAGTGGGGTTCGATCCGGTGCTGTGGATTGGACGGCGTAGCTCAATGGTGAGGACCCGGGTTCGATCCCTGGCACCGGAGCGAATTTTTCTCCTTTAATATTAATCTAGTAGATGGTTTTTTTTACGAAATGGAACTATAAAAATTGGAGATTTATCCTTCGAAGAGGTGGAAAAATTCAAATATCTTGGAGCAACAGTAACAAATATTTTGACACTCGGGAGGAAATTAAACGCAGAATAAATATGGGAAATGCGTGTTATTATTCGGTTGAGAAGCTTTTATCATCCAGTCTGCTGTCAAAAAATCTGAAAGTTAGAATTTATAAAACAGTTATATTACCGGTTGTTCTGTATGGTTGTGAAACTTAGACTCTCACTCCGTGAGAGGAAAATAGGTTAAGGGTGTTTGAGAATAAGGTGCTTAGGAAAATATTTGGGGCTAAGAGGGATGAAGTTACAGGAGAATGGAGAAAGTTACAGAACGCAGAACTGCACGCATTGTATTCTTCACCTGACATAATTAGGAACATTAAATCCAGACGTTTGAGATGGGCAGGGCATGTAGCACGTATGGGCGAATCCAGAAATGCATAGAGAGTGTTAGTTGGGAGATCGGAGGGAAAAAGACCTTTGGGGAGGCCGATACGTAGATGGGAAGATAATATTAAAATGGATTTGAGGGAGGTGGGATATGATGGTAGAGACTGGATTAATCTTGCTCAGGATAGGGACCAATGGCGGGCTTATGTGAGGGCGGCAATGAACCTCCGGGTTCATTAAAAGCCATTTGTAAGTAAGTAAGTAAGTAAGTAAGAAAGATGAATTTTTTTCTCCGAGAAGTGTGTGTGTCTCTTGTTACGTTTTTATTATGTGTTATTTGTGATCTTTCGGTATTACATGTTCTGAGTCCTGACATGAGAGGTAATGTCGCAACACGAAAACTGCAAAGCAACAACGTACTGTATCTCGAAAGAAGTAGAAAAGAAGTAAAAAGACCTGCCATTCCATTATATTTGTGATTTCGTGTCTGATACTTCAGTGCCGTACGTCGTCGTCATCAAAGAATGATTCCGCGATTTAATATTTTAAAAGCTTCTTCCGTATTACGTCTGCCGTATATTCTGTACGCTCTAAGTCGTTTGATCTTTCCAATATGCAGGCAATTCGCAGTTTCGCACATATAAAATCAGTGTTCGATATTTGCTAGGTTCACAATATTGCTAAAAGTTCTAATATTGGCGCTCCTACATTTTTAATGAAAAACTCGCATTTGGAAACTGTATTACAAGAAAAACTTGATTCTCGTTTAATGTTATTTGAGTGAAATATAGGAACGGAATATAGCATGAATTAAGGCTCATTCACAATGAAAATTAAACATAACGTAAGCGTTAACTTAACGTTATAGTAAAATCAAGAAGTCATACCATCATTCACGATGGGAACATAAACATAAAAGCAAACATACTTGGTAACCATGGAAACATAACAACGATGCCATTTCCTCATATTCTGTCGTATACTTCAGCGCTCCACGATTGTGTTCTGTTTGTAAATCACGTAAGCATAAGCATGAAAGTTTGGAGTTGGCAAACTTTCATGTTAACGTCTTACGGTAATGTTTATGTCAATGCTTATGTGAATCATTGTGAATGATCCCATTTGGTAGCCTGGGCGCAAACTTCTGTGTTTATGTTATGGTTATGTTTAATTTTCATTGTGAATGGGCCTTTAGGGTCCACATGTTTCTAACTATTATTTTATGAATGGTCGTAACTGTAAATTTCATACATTGGTACAGTACAAAAACAGAAAATCTTGCATCATGTTGAATACTTACTTACTTACTTACTGGCTTTTAAGGAACTCGGAGGTTCATTGCCGCCTTCACATAAGCCCGCCATTGGTCCCTATCCTGAGCAAGATTGAACCAGTCTCTATCATCATATCCCATCTCCCTCAAATCCATTTTAATATTATCCTCCCATCTACGTCTCGGCCTCCCCAAAGGTCTTTTTCCCTCCGGTCTCCCAACTAACACTCTATATGCATTTCTGGATTCGCCCATACGTGCTACGTGCCCTGCCCATCTCAAACGTATGGATTTAATGTTCCTAATTATGTCAGGTGAAGAATACAATGCGTGCAGTTGTCATGTTGAATACCTTGAAAATCTTAAATTAATTTCTGTTTTTGAAAATTTTACAAATGTGTAGCTATTCTAAATACAAGAATGTAATATAGGCCTTATTTACTTACTTACTTACTTACAAATGGCTTTTAAGGAACCCGAAGGTTCATTGCCGACCTCACATAAGTCCGCCAGCGGTCCCTATCCTGTGCAAGATTAATCCAGTCTCTATCATCATACCCCACCTCCCTCAAATCCATTTTAATATTATCCTCCCATCTACGTCTCGGCCTCCCTAAAGGTCTTTTTCCCTCCGGTCTCCCAACTAACACTCTATATGCATTTCTGGATTCGCCCATACGTGCTACATGCCCTGCCCATCGCAAACGTCTGGATTTAATGTTCCTAATTACGTGAGGTGAAGAATACAATGCGTGCAGTTCTGTGTTGTGTAACTTTCTCCATTCTCCTGTATCTTCATCCCGCTTAGCCCCAAATATTTTCCTAAGCATCTTATTCTCAAACACCCTTAATCTCTGTTCCTCTCTCAGAGTGTGAGTCCAAGTTTCACAACCATACAGAAGAACCGGTAATATAACTGTTTTATAAATTCTAACTTTCAGATTTTTGGACAGCAGACTGGATGATAAGAGCTTCTCAACCGGTAATATAGGCCTAAGTAATAAAATTTGTAATTATGTACTGTATATGTAATTTAGTTAGTCGCTTGTTGCTTCTCATTTTGACGACAAATATGTCACGGC
Organism: Periplaneta americana; assembly: GCF_040183065.1. NCBI lineage: Eukaryota > Metazoa > Arthropoda > Insecta > Blattodea > Blattidae > Periplaneta > Periplaneta americana. The sequence continues at coordinate 3,115,847 of NC_091127.1, read as the reverse complement.
CAAGTTCTGATTTTTATGTCTCTTCGAAGCTTGTTTTACAATTGTATAGGTTTCTGAATACCCTTTAAGATTTTACGATAAGTGCCTTGAAACAAGAGGAAGCTTGCAGCACAATATTAACTTTAATCATTTAACACTTTTTATACAGCAGTGGAAAACACTTTTATGTTTGTTTCGACATTTAAACTAAAGTAACACTTCTTGAATAGTCTGAAGTCATTCGACTGAATTACAAAATGCTCGTATGTACCAATCATTTATTGCTACTTAAATGATACTGGAGACAATTTGATAAAAATTAAGTGCAACATTCAAACTATGTACTTTGTTTTTTTTAATAAACCGTGGGAGAAATGTTTCTAGAAATTTGCAGACAAAATCTGTCTTTCTTAATTCATTTCCTTCTTTTCAATAAATTATAGTTTTTCTAGTTGACAATAGGCGCTAGTCAGAATTGAAGAGGTTGATTGCAAACTGGTATGAGTGCAAATGACAAGTTGTGAGAAAAATGACAGAAACATATACAGACACTAAGTCAACACTTGGAGAGCCTGTTAAATAAACTTACATGGTTATATTTTAGAGTTAAAAGGATAAATTAAAACATGAATAAAGCAAGTTAAAATGTTAAAAAAATGGACTTAGAACACTTTGGAATCCACCTCTTCAATTTGGTTTCACGCCTATGAAATAATTTAAATATTAGACAGGAACAGACACTGCGGTCTTCGTAACATGGAGCCAGCAAAGAAACACCATATTGACAATATACAGACATCTTTGATACCCTGGGCATGACTCAAACCCAAGACAATAGCCTCCACTAAACGGCAGCTTTGACTATTAA
>NC_091127.1:3045000-3110000 GCF_040183065.1 Periplaneta americana | reverse complement strand
CCCACCCAGCATCGTGATGAATTTGGGGGAGCTACGATAGGTAGCGAAAATCCGGTTTCGCAAACCAGCTATAACGGCTAGGGGGATCATCGTGCTAACCACATGTTACCTCCATACTGGTTGGATGATCGTCCACCTCTGCTTGGTCATGTGGACGTGAGGCCAGCAGGCGGCTGGTCGGCCTTGGCCCTTGATGGGCTGTAGCGCCATGGATTTACTTTTACACGTTATTAGAATGTTATGAAATAAAAACTTGTGGTACGTTTTTAGATCTACTTGAATAATGAAGAAAATAAGTATACGAATTTAATAAAGTGAAATTTCCTCAACCTGCATTATTTATTTACATTAGAATTATGTTCTTTGTGCGGGGAAATGGCTACAGAAACAGAGTAGGCGAATGGTCTGACCAAAAATAAACAGATTCCCAGAAATAAAATACCATTGTCTACTGAAAGAGCAATGACTATTATTACGCTGTTATATCTATAGCCTAACCCAGTGATCACGCCACCATTTCGTGACCTGCAGACATACCTAATAACTTTTGTATAGAGATTCCTTCAGACCTGCAAGTTATTTCGAGGATCCCTTCAAAATAAAAATATTGGGCTAGGTTGTTCTAGATATTAATTTCCTTGTTATAGGGCACCTTCCTTCCAGTTTCTTGTTGAACATTGAAACTGTCTACTGGAAAGACACGCACGCCGTGTGCAGTACACGTTTGCACGCGTGATATCTTCATTATTGATTCAGTGTATTACTTCGCCTTCAGATATGAAGGAGCCTCCCCGTTTTACACCCAGGTGGAACAGGCCGGGCCTTCTGCATGTTTTATGTTATTGAGGGAGCAGCCATTATTTAGACAGGGGGGCACAACAGAGGTGTTTCTGCAGGAATCGATATGGTAGCTCAGCACAACGCGTGTGTTTGAGTACTACTCGACTTTATCAGTCGCAAATTATGTTACGCTCATCTTTGAAATGGGAAGCAAAATACGCGCATATTGGAGCTGTTGGTTTTGTGGATTCCACGTGTCGGGGAAGTACCTGGCGTCACAAGTTCAAGAAGATATTCATTAAGAAATGTAAATAACGTGGCCCGACAATCCCCTCAGTCCTATAATAATTCAAGGGTAGGCTACGTTGCTGAATTGAAACTTCTATGAAGTGTGCAGAATTTGTTTATGTATGGAATTACCTATTGTACAGTAAGTGCCTGTGAGAACGGACACGTGCCTCCTAAATGTAGCTACTCATACATACACCTATGACCGTAGAAATATTAACTCTTTGCCAAAGCAATGAAATTCTCTTCAGTATGATATGGTATTGGATTGTTATTCATCCTCGAATCTCGTGCTTTATTTCAGGAAACGATAGTTGTTATGCTTGAGATCTCAGTTAAAGTTCGGAATTTGAATATAAGAATATGGCTGAAAACAACAAAAACTCATGTTTTGTCTTTTGTATCAGCAGTATAAAAAAGTTAACCATTTTATGGAATTTATTACTTATGTTTTTTAAATTATTTTAAAGGTATGCTAAGCTATTAATTTTTAAATTGAAATCAGTAATATTGTCTTCATGGCAGATTTCTATTTACATATTTAGTTCTCAAATTAATTTTTATCTCATATTATTTTGAAAATATTGATATGACTATTTCGTTTATATGACGTCATTCCATTTTCGACCAATGAAGTGTAATGAAATTTTGAATTCCAACCAATCACAGTCACACTTTGCTATAATTTTTGCAGCTAGATTTATCGCTATCAATTTATCGCATAGTTGTTCTTTTGTTTAGTCATTGTCGCCAACTGTTTCCCCGTAAATTGATGATCATGAATACATTAAGATGCAACTACACGGTTAAACTTTTCTTTCGACTTTAAAGCAATGAATGCAAGATTGATATATTTTGATATTAATTAATATATTTACGCAGTGAAGACGACGTTCAAAACGGCGCACCACGTAGACACAAAATCTTCATGCATCTTAATTGAACTTACCTTTTAAACTTGATTCTTTCAATATTCTTCCCAGATTGCACGCATACGCGATTGGAGTATTGAACAGTGTAGATGCAGCTTTAGTTCCGTTACACACTACAGCGAGAATGCGTTTGTCGAGCTATAAAAAATGCTTTCACGAGTAACGGTCGAAATAAGACACGGCTGACATTGGTCCTGCTCCCACAGGTAACTTAACCTGTAATTGTTGCCTATAAAATTTGTATTTTGTGAATGAAATTAAACAATTAATAGAAAGTCAGATATTCAAATTTATGTAACATCATCGCATATCAAACCCAAAGACCTTGTATAGCAATATATACAAGATCTTTGATGAAACTGCCTTCCGTATCTATACTAATAATAAATCTGTAGCCGAAATTTTTCTGGTAATTTTCGATTTTCCAAAAATAATTGGTCCTAACATATATAATTAACCACCCTGAAACCGAAAATCGCTTTTTTTAAATTTTTGTTTGTAAGTCTGTCTGTCTGTCTGTCTGTATGTTTGTTACCTTTTCACGCGATAATGACTGAACGGATTTCGATGAAAATTGGAATATAAATTAAGCTCGTTGTAACTTAGATTATAGGCTATATGGCATTCAAAATACATTACTTAAAAGGGGGGTTATAAGGGGGCCTGAATTAAATATATCGAAATATCTCGCTTATTATTGATTTTTATGAAAAATGTTACATAACAAATATTTCTTTAACAATCATTTCCGATAAGTTTTATTCCTTGAAAAATTTTGATAGGACTGATATTTAATGAGATAAATGAATTTTAAAATTAAAATAACTGCCATCTAAGGCCGTGTAATGAATTAAAAAACAAATGACTTCGTCTATAAGGGGCCTTGGACAGCAACAATCGAAAGCTATGAAAGATAGCCTACAGATAATGTTTCTGCGTTTCTATGAAGTAATATCTGAAGCTAAATTAACCGATTTGTATAATTAATTATTATTTCACCATTGGAAAGTGTAGTTTCTCTAGATGGACATAATGCTATAATGTTATCACAGTAACTTCTGAGTGAATCGAGGACAGGTAAGATTAAAATAGATTCTTATGCACCGAAAACTTGATAGGCTATTCTGTATATTCGTTTCCTGTATTTCCTAAACTAATTTTTATGACCAAATGAGTGGTCTCTGGATGAAAATGATCGCATTTTAATTTTTTAATTAAATTTAAATTAAGTAACATAATAAACGAATTATCCTTCTATCAAACACGAATGTTCCCTGGATCAAATGTCCTATTTTAATTATGTAATTACTTTGTATTTATTTCTAACGGGTGCAGCGGAGCACACGGGTACGGCTAGTGGCGTAATAAAATTCGTGTTTTAATTATCTATACAGAGATGGCTTCACTGTGTAGCAACATGTCTCGCTGTGAATAAATAAGCATTAGCTGTCCCCACACAGTTCTTAGTTCTCTGTGCAGTGTGTAATGTAACGATGAAGTACTAAATAAAGTGCGAAATTCTACTTCCACATCTGCATCTTCATCTTCTAATTCCATGTCCATTGTAGGTATCTGAAAAGATTACATTCCTTCATTCAGTTTTGATAACTGTGTTTTCAACAATTGTTCATTTAATTAATGTATTAATCAGGTTACTCTAATTATATTATGCAATTTTAAATTAAATTATGATTTCAGCAGGTAATGAAAATGTATTTATCTTATAATAATAAGTGAAAAGTGTAGTACATGTAATTATTGACATTGTTAAACCTGCATTTCGCTTTTCGCAATTGGCATTACTGAATAATAACATCGAATTTCTTTATTGCAGTAATCGATATTCATCTATTTCAATTTCACAATATCTGAATAGGTTAAGTATTCGTAAATATACAATTATTAATATTTTGTGATCGAATTTTATTTTATTCACGAAGTAGTCCTAATAAATGTCACTCGAGGTCTGAGATTACTACAGACAATTTCTTCCACAGATTTTATTTGTGATGGGGACAAGAATCAGTAAGTGGTAAATTATTTACATGCCATATGTTACTGTAGTATAAGTTTGCTTAATTGTATGGTATGCCAGTTAGCTATCATACGAAGATGAACAAGTTTTCTCAAACCATGATAATTACATTTGAGAAAATAAGAGAAATATTAATCCAAATATTTAACATGAAAAAGCCACTCGAATAAATTTATACAACAGTTTTGCAGTTCAGACTTTACTGAACGACCTTTAGATTGTTCAGGGACGAGATCTATCAAGTCAAAATACAGTAGAGATGAGATTTCTTGAAAAACATCGGAGTGAATTTTGGTAAAACATAAAAAAATTAACGAAAGATGTCGAATTTCTGAACAATAGTAATAAATGCGAATGGGATGCATGTTACATGAATATACATTACAAATTTTGGATTACCAAACCGAGATGGAAAGAAGATTAGAAAGATCTTTGAAAATTATCATTGTTGACATTCGTCTCCGGTAAAGAATGGCATACACATTCATGAAATATGATGGTGATACTGAATGAACGTAAAAGAAAGTGTGGATAATGAAATATATCGTAGAATTTAAAATTTAAGGAATAAGGTGTGGGCTAAATGGGCGGTACTATTACACCGCAGAACTGACTTGCGTTTTATTTCTAGCATCTCGTGTTCGTGCTCCGAAGGGGCAGCAGGCAACAATGGCTCCCTATCTCCCCTCACCCCGACAGTGTGTAGTCTGCTGCTCGCACAATCTCCTTGTCCTGGCATGACATCTGATTTCCTCCTGTCCTCAACCAAGCGTCATCATTCACTTGGGGGTCATATCTTCCAATCTCGAATCCAGCAGTTGTGAACTATGCATTCAGTTAATGAATTATGTTTCATAGTTTGAAATTTTGATAAATAGCACATATTATACTGTAATAATAATAATAATAATAATAATAATAATAATAATAATAATAATAATAATTGTATAATCACGTTGCAAATGTAGTATGTTATGCGTTGTGGAAATAACAATCTCTTAATTTCTAAAATACCGTTAAGCCTTTACGTCTCTCAGAATATTAGTCTTTATGTCAAAAAATGACTTATTGCAAGTTTATATTTTATCTGTATTCTGTGTATAAAATAAGAATTAATATAATACTAATGTTCTGAATTTGTGAGATATAGTTTTCCAAGTCATATTAAAAAAAACTGGGTATGATATAAGTGGGTGTACAGCGCTCAAGGGGTAAAAAATCTTCCAATATAAATTAAATTATATATGTACATATTGATTCGATGCTGAAACTGATCAGAAAGAGGAAAAGGAATCATATTTTCATTGGGTTTTACTTTCTTCATAGTTTGATTTTCTATTATTTTATTTGTATTTCTGGCGGTGTGGAAGACAAGAAATAAATATATAAATTTAAAAAAAAAACCTTGAACGTCAGGCACATGATGACATGTTTTCTTTTCGGTGCCTGATTTACAACTGTTTTAAATTGAGTTAACACTGGCAGGCATTTCGCTAAGGAGTTCATCAATTCATGTAAGTGACGTTAAGTAAAGAATAAATCTTAGCTTAGTATAGGCAATTCGTTTTGGTTGTGTGTAGTTAGGTTTCCGAGATTTCCAAAAATGTAATATGCAGTTTAATTAAAAACAGAAGCAGAAAGGAAAACCCGTGCAAAGCCGGGTGCTTTTAGCTAGTAATAATAATAAATAATATTAGTTCTTGTGCGTGTGGAAGCCGTTCCTGCTTTTATTAGGATTATAATATACAGTATGTAAGCTGCTTTTTTGGCTTTTATCGTTCCGGTAGTCAACAGAGGATGGCAGAATTAGGTATTTAAAATGTGTGTCTTATACTAGTGCTCATTCTGCTGTCCATCAGACACTATTTTCCCCGAAAAAATACTTCCACATCAAGTGAAATACGTAAGCATGGACAGGGCTCCGGGATTGCACCTAGGCAAAACAAATAATAATTTTTATAGTCCAAATAAGCTTTGCTCTCGCTAATGTACTCCTGGGAATGACAGTAGCAAACCCAAAATGCAGAGCGTCGTTTGTCGGCCTCTCACCACTTTCCTGACCCAAAGCATAATAAATCATTAGGTGCATGCCTGTCAGTTATGCAGCGTTGTCACAGTTTTTTAATAGGAACCGTTAGTAGTTGTCTCTGACGAGTGTATTTCCATTACGTCATCACATTACTGCACATCGGACAGTATTGTACAAGAGAGTTACGGCAACATCATATTTAATTCTAGAGCCATCAATAATACACGGCCAGCTACATTTGCGGCAAGATAAGCAGATCTCTGTACTCAAGCTGAGGTCGTCTTAAGTTTGGCGACAAGATTACATTGAAATTAATTTATCTATTCAACCCATTGTAGATCTTCGTCAACAAAATTATAATGCAAAACGTTTCCTCTTGTTTAAAAAGGGAATAAATTGAATAATGAATAAATGGATAAATAAATATACTAAATGAATTAATAAATAAATTAATAAATACATAAATAAATGAAGAAATGTATAAATAAATAGATAAATAATAAATTAATAAAAATATAAAAATACATAAATAAGTAGATAAAATAAATGAATAAATGAATACGTAAATGAAGAAATATATATGTAAATAAATAGATAAATAAATAAAGTAGTATCATATTAATAGTCGTGCAAATTTTGGATTTAAAATATCGGCATCCTAATCAATTCAAATGAATGAATGAATGAATAAATAAATAAGTATACAAATGAAATGAATGAATGAATTAATTAATTAATGAATAAAGGAATAAATTAGTGAATAAATACATAAATGAATACACAAATAAATAAATAAGTAAACATATAAGTAATATAAATAAATAAATAAATAAATAAATAAATAAATAAATAAAAGAAGGAATACTTAAGTAAATAAGTATATAAACATACTTAATGAATAAATAAGAAAATGAAATAAATGAATAATGTAAATAAATATATAAGAGAATGACTGTGTAAATAAATAAATACTTGAATCAACAAATTAAGAAATATATAAGTAAATAAGTAAATAAATTAATAAACAAAAATACATAAACAAATAAGTAAATGAATAAGTAAATAAATAAATGCAAAAATAAATAAAATAAACAAATTAAATAAATATATATTCAAATGAATGAATAAGTAAGTAAATAACTAATTAAACACACAAGAAAATAACGAAATAAATAACTAAACAAATAAATAAGTAAATAAGTAATCAAGTAAAGAAACAACTCAAATATATAAGTAAATAAATTAATAAACATAAAGACATAAATAAATAATTAAATGAATAAGTAAATAAATAAATGCAAAAATAAATAAAATAAACAAATTAAATAAATATATATTCAAATGAATGAATAAGTAAGTAAATAATTAATTGAAGGAACAAGTAAACAACGAAATAAATAACTAAACAAATAAATAAGATTAGATTAGATTAGATTTATTTATTTAACCTGGTAGAGATAAGGCCGTCAGGCCTTCTCTGCCCCTCTACCAGGGGATTACAACTATAACATGAACAATAAGATTACAATTAATATTAAATTTACAATTACAATTACAATAAAAATTAAAGTACGACAAGAATACCTGATTAATGAAAGCTAGACATTTTATCATAGAAGTTAAGAACAAAGAATATTTTTGTATTTACTAAATTACAAATTAAACCTACAATAACTAAATTCTATAGTGATGAAATTACCGGATATTGAGATATTTTGTGGTAGATTAAAAGAACTATTTACAAGAAACCATGTCTGAACGAGTCTCAATTACTGACCAAGTGCCTAGTAAGTTTGCGTTTGAATTGAATTTTATTTCGACAGTCCCTGATGCTAGCAGGTAGCGAGTTCCAGAGTCTTGGCAGGGCTATTGTGAAAGAGGATGAGTATGAAGAGGTGCGATGGGATGGTATTGTTAGTATTGTTTCATGGCGAGAGCGTGTGTTCAGATTGTGGTGGGAAGAAAGGTAAGTGAAGCGAGACGACAGGTACGAAGGAATAGAAGTGTTCAAGATTTCGAAGAGAAAGAGAAGTGAATGTAAATTTCTTTTCTTATCTAGTTTAAGCCAACCTATTGCTTCCAGGGATGGGGTAATATGATCATATTTACGAACATTGCTTACAAAACGTACACACAAATTATGAGCACGTTGAAGTTTCATTTTGTTGTCGCTGGAAAGGTCAGTCAGTAAAATGTCAGCATAGTCAAAATAGGGAAATACAAGGGTCTGCACAAGGGACTTTTTTAAGCAAGAGGGAAGATGAACATTTATCCTTTTTAGCACATGAATAATAGAATATACTTTTCTGCAGGTTTCTGTGATTTGCATGTCCCAGTTGAGATTATTATCCATGTGAATGCCAAGATTTTTTACCGAAGAACTGAAAGGGATATGCACTGTACTTACTTTAACGGGGGAAATGTCGAGGTGCTTTACAGCGTCGGTTTGCCGTTTGTGTCCTAATATGATTGCTTGTGTCTTTCCAGGATTGATATTAAGATGGAATTTCTTTGTCCATGTCACAATCGAGTCAATGTCTTTGTTCAATTTATCTATAGCGTCATTTATTCGATCTAAGCGGGAAGAGATGTAGCATTGAAGGTCGTCAGCATACAAGTGATAGTTACAATGCCTTACATGAGATGTAATATCACTGACATATATTGTGAACAACAATGGTCCGAGTACCGAACCCTGTGGTATACCTGATGTTATGTTAAGCCAGGAAGAGCTTCGATTCCCGGATACAACACATTGTTGTCTTTCCCGTAAGTAGGATTCGAACCAACTCACAGCAGTCTCTGACAAATGCAGATTTCTCAATTTATGGGTGAGCAGGTCGAAATTTACAGAGTTGAAAGCTTTGCTAAGGTCAAGAAGTGTTAGTATTGTTACTTTATTAGAGTCGATTGCTTCACGAATGTCTTCGGTCACTTTAAGTAGAGCAGTGCTTGTGTTGTGTCCAGCTCTGAAACCTGACTGATACTTGTCGAATAGTTTGTGTTCGTTCATGTAGTTAGTAATTTGTCTGTGTACGATTCTTTCCAGTGCTTTTGATATGGCTGGCAGGATACTGATTGGTCTATAGTCGTTCGGGTCGGTGGGAACTTTGACTTTTGGAAGAGGAAGAACGAAAGCTTGCTTCCATATTTCAATCAAGTAAAGAAACAATTCTAATAAATAAATAAATAAATAAATAATGAATGGATAAATAAGCAAACAAACAAAGAAGTAAATAATATACCGTTCCTTTGGCTCATATTTAGCGTTTATAATTACAAATCCAGCTGACCAGGCATCGTCTCCTGTCAGAGAAGCGAAAATTGTATCTCTCGTTTGACTGGGAGTGTAAGTTGTCTTGTGATGATTATTGTCCTGAAGAGAGAGAGCGAGCTCTAGAACTACGTCCTTTGCTCTGACTAAACTTTTATGCTGATCCCCAGCTAGGCGAATTTCCAGCTTTCACCAGTTGACTACGCTAAATTTAGCTAAAAGTATTCAAATTTCGAAAATTCAACCCCATTCTTCCAGGACTATCCAACTGCGACCTTGTCTGCAACTGGGGTAATAACGGCATTGAAATTCGGACCGTCTGTCTGACAGGCTGATGGTCAAGATCACTTAGTCAGGAATCTTGTCTTAGGATTATCGCGTTTCGTGCTGAAGACAGGTAGACCCTATATCGCACAATTGACATGATCAGAGAGTATCTCAGTTTTGAAATGCTTGATGTTGTCTCATAATTAGCCTATATAAAACAATAAGGACGATGTACTACAAAATGGGAAATTAATGAAAATATGTGATTATTATGATTAATAAATTTATCATAAAGTAATTAATCCATTAACTGTGCATTCATTACACAAGGTCAGCTTCAAGTTCTGTTGATTTATTTATGCACTGTTGAATCTGAATGCCCTCCAGACAAGCTGTTTATATATTTATATCATGCGAAGTGGTGATAATCTGTGCAGAGGACACTTAATTATCAGAAGCTTCACACTAGTATCACATCAGAGAGATGAAATGGACATGTGGGGATCAAATACGAGATAGGGACATCAGAGAGGACTTCAAAGAGGGATTGGTAGGTAATTGGATTATACAACCAAATAAAATGCTGGAGAATCGTATATCCAAAAAAGTCCTGTCACTAGGTAACCGTGAGCAAATTAAAAACTGTCACAACCAAGGAACAGACTAGTAATATAACGCTCGTACTTTTTCTTTGTATAGGTAGATATCGTTACTCTTATGTGGTACCATCTGTCCATAGATCCTGCAGTCTTAAGTCCCACTACAGTTAAAGGCTGGTTCACAATAAACCGGAAACGAGAATCGGAACGAAAACGAAAACGGTAGAATTGTTAAAATGTGTACATTTAAATGTGAGCATTCACAATTAACGAAAAACTTGCCGGAGCCCGGGATCGGGAACGGAGAGTTGGCCAAGTTTCAACTTTGGCGTTCACGTTTGCGATCACAGCCCACTAGATTCATTCTATTGCCATCTAAAAGCTATTTCGTCGTCGTATATTTTGTAGCAAGAAGACCGTGACATAACCTATGCATTATTTTGTTCTGTGCTGTGCATCATGGAGCAAGTTTTATTTGATGAGATTCTAATATTGAGTGTTGAGGAAAATCCTCACGTTTACGATAAGCGGCGCGCCTCGTATAAAGATGAGAAAATGAAGGAGAATACGTGGCTTTCAATAGCTGCATCTTTGAACACCGATCGTAAGTGAATCATATTTTATTACTGTATTGGTTGTATTACACACTACATATTTATGCTTCAATTCAATAACTACTGTTGTGTTCATTTTTGTTCTATTATAAATGTTTCTTCTCTAATTATTTTACGTTATGGTAGACTTAAAATAGGTTATGATAATAAAGATGCATGGGCATATTTAGGCTATAGTACCGTTGAAATTTTGAAGTTGGTTAACCTGTGTTCATGTTGGCTGCCTTGTACTCATGTATTTAAAAATAGGCTTAAGGACCTTACTAATAGACGGTAATTATACACAGTATTTAAAGGGTGTAAATGATATGTTGTTATTGAAGTGTTGTATCAGTGAAGAATTATGTTGTGTCAGTGAAGTGTGTTGTGTCAGTGAAGAAGTATGTCGTGTCAGTGAAGTGTGTTGTATCAGTGAAGAAGTATGTCGTGTCAGTGAAGTGTGCTGTGTAAGTGAAACGTGTTCCTGTCAGTGAAGCTGTATAGGTTATAGTGGCAGTGCAAAGTATTTGAACAGTGAAATGTTTTTGAAGTGTTAGTGAAATCAGGATAGAATCAGTGAAATGTGTCGTAGTTCCAGTGCAGTGAGTGAGTTGACAACGAAATGAGTGTAATGTTCAAAGGTACTTGTGCAGATATGAACATATACTCGTGAGTTTTAGTTCGATCTTAGTTTTAAGATACAAACTAGAATATTTCAAATGTTATTTTAAGTGATCGTTTCATTTAATTTAGTATATTCCCTGTTGTTGTTGTTGTTGTTATTATTATTATTATTATTATTAGTATTAATTATTAGTATTATCATTAATTGTATTTTTAATTAATAAGTTTATTATTGTCATTATTGAGTGTAATTAGTTACCACTGCCACCGGGTATATACCCATTGCAGTGTGAATAAATACATACATACATGAGAGAACGCCATTGGTCAATTATACACAAATAACATCAGAATGCGTAATATCGACTTTACGTATCGTTATTGACATGCATATCGATATGCATAGTCGTCTACGTTCTCGGTTTGTTGTGAAACAAAAATTTTCATATTCACATTCTCTGCTTCTCGTTTTCACTCTGGTTCTCGTTCCTGGTTTATTGTGAACCAGCCTTAACTTTCACCACCCCTCCTCAAAAGCGCATAACACATCCTGTGACTCCATCTGTACGCAGTCCGCAGTACAGCATCGTTTTGTGTGAATACTAGTGCAATTGTAATAATAAACATTGAGATGAGGAGTGATAGTGGAATGATGAGAGGACTGGAGAACTCAGTGGGAACCCTCAGGAACACAGTTATGACTCCGTCGTCGCTTGAATTCGAACCTGGGTCAGCTGTGCTCTACCAATCATTGAGCTAACGCAATTAAGGTGTCTTCTTCATACACGGCATTCTTCGTGTACGTTGTATCCTACTTCATCTGTATAGGTTTGGGTTTTAAGTCTTGTAAGAAGTAATCATTGTACACTGAGCTGCAAAAGAAATGCCGGGTCGAAGTCGCTGTCGATTTGAAATATTATCGTTATCAGTTCTGTATCTGTATCTATACTAATAATAAATCTGTAGCCGAAATCTTTCTGGTAATTTTCGATTTTCCAAAAATAATTGGTCCTAACATATATAATTAACCACACTAAAACCGAAAATCGCTTTTTTGAAATTCTTGTTTGTATGTCTGTCTGTCTGTCTGGATGTTTGTTACCTTTTCACGCGATAACGGGTGAACCGATTTATATGAAAATTGGAATATACATTAAGTTCGCTGTAACTTATATTTTAGGCTATATGACATTCAAAATACATTATTTAAAAGGGGGGTTATAAGGGGACCTGAATTAAACAAATCGAAATATCTCGCTTATCATTGATTTTTCTGAAATATTTTACATAACAAACGTTTCTTTAAACATGATTTCCGATAAGTTTAATCCCTTGAAAAATTTTGATAGGACTGATATTTACTGAGATAAATGAGTTTTAAATTAAAATACAATGCCATCTAAGGCTGTGTAATGAAATGAAAACAAATGACTACGTCTATAACGGGCTTTGGACAACAACAATAGAAAGTTATGAAACATAGCCTACAGAGAATGTTTCTGTGTTTGTATGAAGTAATATCGAAAGCTAACTTAACCGATTTGTATAATTAATTATTATTTCACCATTGGAAAGTGTAGTTTCTCTAGATGGACATGATGCTATAATGTTATTACAGTAACTTCTGAGTGCTCTCTGGACCAAAATGATCGCATTTTAATTATTTAAATACAATTTAAATTAAGTAATATATTAAACGATTTATCCTTCTATGAAACACGAATGTTTCCTGGATCAAATGTCCTATTTTAATTATGTAATTACTTTATATTTATTTCTAACGGGTGCAGCGGAGCGCACGGGTACGGCTAGTTTATAATAAAATTTTATATTTAGCCTATATTTATACTAATAAAATTGTACTTTTTTTTGTTAATACAATATGGAACGTAACTGGCCCTATATATCGATTGTAACAATGACAGCAACCATGGATAATAAGGAAGGCTGTGGGATACCATATAAACTGCAGTTTCACTATTTTCGTGTAGTATTCTCAGTAATGTTGTAAAATAAAAGTATATGAACAATTTAAAATCGATTCATATTAAATAATAAGGTGAACATGTTATAAAAGTTGTATTTACATGTTTTTTAAAAACTAATTTCAGGAAAATAGCTTTCATCTCGCCATGTTTGCTGAAGTTCTCGGAAAACGTTATAATTTCGTTTCGGCATTTCTTCTGTACCTCACTTTAAATGTGCTGTGTTGTGTCAGTGGTTGATCTACATTTCTGACCTGCCTGTGCCTCCTATAACATGATTTCGTAGAGGTTGCCCGATGATAAAATCTTGATACGGCATTCTTAATTATGTAACTCGGCCTTCCCTTGTAATTTAACGTAACATAATTATTCGTGCTCAGTATAAGTAGATATATACGGGGTGCATAACCTTGTTTAAAACAACTCTACCTGAATGTCGTGGTTCCCTTTATCAATAAAATTTAATTCCGGCTTCCCCTCGTTTTATTTCTCTAGTTTCTGTTCTCTGAGAACTCGCTTCTGTATACACCGCATTTGCTCGTGGAGTATGTAGATGTATTCCACCCGTAACACACACTCTAAACATAGAATATGTGCATTGCATCCAATTTGGTTTCATTTACTTCTAGGTTGTATACAGATGGAAAATATATAGGGCTCTTAATGTGGATAGTTATTCCAGTCTCTTGGTGTGGTATACATTACGCAAACAATAAAACGAACTGCAGTTACATAAACATTTCCTGTCTACATTTTTCAAGAACTGTATTATAGTTTTTTTCTATCTGTGTAATCAATGTAAGTGGAAGGATTTCCAAATCTTTATTTTGTGTGAGTAAACCACTCACGATGACGAGTCTGTATTCATTCCCTGCGAAATTGGACAGTGGGATACTTTAGTGAATTTCACTTTGATATGAAGGTCTTAAAGGGTAAATAATTAATAATCCCATGGTGCAAGAGCATATAAAGGGCCAAGACCGACCAGCCGACTCCCGGCCTCATATTCACATGCTTCAGCAGAGGTGAACGATCATGCAACCAGTACGGGGATAACGTGTAATTAGCATAACAATCCCTTTCAGCCACTATAGCTAGCTTTCGAAACCGGATTTCGCTACTTACTGTACCTCCCAACATTCTTAACGATGCTGGGTGGGCACCGGCCGAAATTTCATGAGAAAATTTTTTTCCCCCACGAGGACTCGAACGACATACTAACATTTTATTATATTTATAGTATTATTGTCTTAAACCTAGCTATTGATTCTAGGAACAGCAGCGATAAGTACATTTTATTGTTTATAGGAAATATATTCCTGTTAATTATGTAAAAGTAAACTTATATAAATTCGGAACAACTGGATAATACGCACGGCAGAGCAATGTCGATAGTCGACTTTACTCGCTGGCCACTAGTCACCGGGCCGTACCGAGCCGTGTCAAACAGAAGACAATCGAAATGGTGGTAGTGAAATTCGCGGCTATATTCTTAAATAAATCACTCTATTAGTCAAGTGCAAGATTTATGCAGTACAACGACGATGTTTTGAATGAATGCACTAAAAGAAAATGCATATGTAGTAAGATCTTAAAGTAGGTTATGACAACGAAATAAAGAGGAACAAGGTGTGGTTCACGGAATATCATTTAAATAACTGGAAGTAAATTTCCGGTTAATGTTCACCAAAGCATTAAGTGCGTAATTATGACCGCTTTGCAGTTTTATTTGTGGCCTTTTACGAAAAAAAAAAAAAAAAAAACTTTTATGGGCCATGAAATTATTCACCGCTTTAATTATATTATCGTCTATCAATATTAGGAAACAAAAACTGTAATAAAGGCCATGACCGACTAGAAACATCGATACCGAAGAGATAAATCCATTTGGCCGTGATGAAACAAAAGAAAATGCGAGAGAGATTTTAGTTCGAGATAAAATGGACACACAATTTTGATGACCATACTGTTAGTAACTGTCTTAATCTTCTATGTAGAAATGTCGTCCAAGCAAATTGGTGGTCCAGGGGAAAATCATTGCAATAGATGAGAGTAACAGTGGTGCTATCTCTCAGTAATGTTTAGAACGAAGGAGGTAGAGAGAAAAAAAAAACAAAATTCTCCTCCTAACGACAATATAGACCAAAATCATGTTCTTATGTTGGCAACATTGTGTATGTAGTTAAATTTGGTGGTAAACGTAACGGCATGGTTCAAAGCTACCGTGGTAATTCTCCAATATAGCGATAAATTCAGAGTTTAGTTATGATTAAATAATCTTCCATAAAAGGTATCGGGATGTCTCATTTAACACAAAAGTCGATCAAGAAGGAGTGATATATGCAAATTGAGGTTAATACTAATATATTTTATTTTAAATCAATCATCATTATTTGTGATTACATGAGGAAATATATGTCATTAGTTTTGTGCTAAATTAAACATCGAGGATAACCTATCAAAATATATTATAACAATAACAGACAAATTATTAAATTATAGTAAACTTACTAGAATTTTTCCAGTCGTCTGGAGCACATTCTCTTTTACTGTCTTGTGTTTATAATTATTGTTCGATAAATAAATGTATTTTTATTCATTTATTGTGCAATATGGGATAAATCATTACAAAATTTATCGATTTTTCACTGTATCGTTGCTGAACTCAGGTGCCATTTTTATAACAATCCCGCCATCAGATGCCGAAACAGTTGCCGACTATTGAAACGAACTGTGACGCAATATTGTGCAGACTGTGTTTGCGCATCATAACGTAAGATGTCTTGGCGTGGAAACGAAATTCCGTCTCCGCATTACCTGCCGGAACATTCGTGGTTCTTGGAAACCACCGCTATACATAACACAGCTACATCATGTGACGAATTTAAAAAGTAGATGCCAAAAAAAAAACTATAGGTGTGAACAGCTGTTTTTAATCTCGTTATGCGGCGTGTAAGGTAAAGTATTGTCAACAGTAATCTCACTAGACGTTTTGATTTATCTAGATAAAATCAAAACTCGAGTGGGATTTAATTGACTATCACACGATTAGAAGAAAGTATATAAAGATTAGAAGTAACGAAGTACTCCAATACAATAAAATATTAATTGACTTACGAAAATACAACTGTCTTCAAATGTACTATTGTACCATCTCAACATTACAAATATTACGCTAGATGCATGCTAGATGACAGTGGTGTGTTAAGATTATATGATGTTATCAGGTGTGCCAACTATGGAATCTTCATTGAACTCTGTAAACGGTTACTAGTCAAGAAGGCTTTGTTGATTCAATTTCATTTTTATTAAAAAAAATGCATTCCACTTCAATTATCCGGATCCCAGTAATCAACGTCACTTGACAGATGATTTTAAATAAATCTTAGTATTAAACAATCTCTGATACGTGACTATTCATAATATCATATCGCAGAAGCTATAACATAACCTAAATATTATAACGAGTTTAGAAAAGTTTTAATTAGGGATGATTAAATAAACAATACAAGTTTTAATTAACGAAGATGAAATAAATAAAAAAGAACAATTAATGAAAGTACAATTTTCAAATTTGAATTTTTTAGTGATTGGTTGTTCAGTTGATGTTATATTGGACGTGTGCGTAAAAGAAGTGAACTCGTTGATGTACATGGTGTATCCCTCAACTTATTCAGGATTTCCGAATGGTGCTCTTCATTTATTTGTAAATAGGGTTTCAGGGAAGATGCATAGCTATGACCAGTGATCTTTTTAATTCTTGTTCTTGAATGCCAATGCGAGTCATATTTGAAACTGCTGTGAATCGACTGGAGTGGTTTGTAATTTTCTATTTTTTGTTTGTTTGTTGTTTTTTTTTTTTTTTGACGTCCAGACCAGCGCAGTTTGAAATGTTCGCAAACAAAAAAACAAATGCTAAGGACGCGATAAAAGTAAACAAATGCTAGGGACACGATAAAATTGTGCGATAAGCAGCCATGATTGGTTGAAAGACGTCCTTTCGTACTGTTTTATTGGTCAAAAGTAGTATGACGTAGTAAAAGTGTAATAGTCATGATAAAAACTAATTTTATTTATTTTTATAATTTAAAAGTGAGAAAAATCTATTAATAGCTAGGACGGCCTTTTTTGTATTAAAGAATTACCCGCAATCGTAGTCACTTGCAAATATCACTTGTGTAGTTTCTACATATTGCCCATTAGTTCCACTCGAATGGTTTTCTGAAAGCTGTTGTCTGTTGCCAGAGAAGTAAGTGATCTAGATAGAATCTCATTATGAATGAATAACACGTTTCTTTATTACTGTCAGTTTTGGTTATTGGTTTTCATAAATAACAAAGTAGATAGTATTAGAAGCGAATATGCGAAGCTATATCCCGGGGCTAAGTGTAAAATTAATTATTGAATACCTATAAACCTTTCAAACAGATAATGTAAGTAATACAGACATATATAGAGTGAACCGTAAATAATGCCATTAATTCTGGTGTATGATTCCTTTAGTAAAGAGCAACAAAAAAGTCAAATAACATTTTTCTGTATTTTGAATAGTTTTCCAGAAAAATGTGCATTTTAAAATACATAAATTACGAGATCGTGCAACGTTGTGTGAACAGTAGGGAGTGCACATAAGGCTGCGTTGCTCTGAACAACCTCTTCACCTGGCTTGTTACGAACAGGGAAGTTGAAGGTCATTGCCACGTAGCCTGCATTTTTTTTAAACTCGTAAAAAATTACAGATGATATACCGTTCAATGTTTGTGTTATTATAGGCTATGTTAGAGAGCGGAGAATAAACACTGCTCATTTCACGTTAAATAATATCTTGGAAAATTTAAAATAAACTCTACAATCCAATTTTAATTAAATGTTCAGAAAACGTAGCCAATTAGATACGCTTACTTCAAACTAAATTGAAAAGATTAAGGCATATTTCTACTCTCCTATTTCAGTTGAATATTGTAGACAACGTAAACAATAATGGTGCTTATGTCACGTTATAGAAACAAAATCTTAAAACATTTAAAAATCTAAAGGAAACATAAAAATATGATATGCTTATTTTACGTTAAAAGAACTGATTTAAAATATAATTTTAAACTCTTCGACTTAATTTTAATTAAATATTCGGTGAACACAGACAAGAAAAGCTTATTTTATGTCTTACAAATCTAATTAACGATTAAAACATCTCCGTTTGTCGTACTACAAGCATTAGGCAATTAGAAATAGTTCCCTTCCACTTTATTTTTAAGGTAGCAACCGATGTAAATACAGACAAGAAATCAAATTCTACTCTTTCTGGGGCGAGCTAATGTTTGTCTCTCTCTCTCTCTCTCTATATATATATATATATAATATATATATATATTATATTATATTTTATGTTACAATTATTAGCAAAATAAATAAATAAATAAATAAATACATAAATAAATAAATAAATAAATAAATAAATAAATAAATAAATAAATCGTGCACCCAAAAAAAATTTCCCTTAAAAGCAAGTTTATTTGTGTGTGTTATGTTTACATTCCTCGTTGCCCCATCCATCTCTTGAATTACGCGAGCTGCATTTGTTCAGGCAATAACCTTCACAGGGTTGTCAAGGTTTCAGAATTTCTTTGCAGAACGAAAAGTTACATTTGTTGGGATCAAATTTCTGCACATTTAAAGCACAAAAATAAAATTCTTTTAATCATTTATTATCATAATACACTGCTCTCTTAAATTGACTAAGCATATCTGGAATTAATTCAATAGTTTTCTTGAAATACGTTATGAAATGTTTCATAGAATTTTTTTTCGAAAAGAAAGTAAAAACGATCAAAAGTGTATTAAACTTTTTTGTTTTAAATATCTCAAAGAATAACCCCTTGACATTAATGACATTACTTACGGTTCACTTGTATAATTTTTGAGATTACAAAAATATATTTTATGTGCAGTGCAGAAAATTATTTTTTCTTCATTTAGATCTTCGGTAACTTATATGCTTCAATTTCTATATCTGTTATTAGTGAGAGTTCAAGAAAATAAACTGTAAACAAGAACATCACTGATGCCACGCACTCAGTTGTTAGAAATCGCATAAAAACACAAAATGAGAAAGCATATTCGTATATAATCTTCATGAGACTGGTTTTTTATCTTGTTTATTTTTAATGCAAATGTCTTCTTAGAGTACAAAACTTGTAGAAGACCTATTTCATTCTGTGTAGTCCAGAGATCTGCATCGGACGTTTTCGCTCGAGCGCCAAGTAGTTCACAGCATAATCCGATAGGTAGCGCACATGCATGATGGGTAAAATTGTCACGAGCGATAAATCCTCGAACGATATAAGCCGAGCGTTAGACATTCGTTCTTGTTACAGTGATGAACTGTGTAGTAACATCATAGATGTTTATCATTTCAAAACTTTGCAGTGTTTAACTAACCTCTCCATAGTACAACTACAAAGCTTGCTTTAAAATGTAATATAAATGTTGTAGGTAAATGTTTCTTTTTTCCACACAGGAGTGATTTTGTTTTTGCCACATCTGATACATGTTATTGGATGTAAATGTAATTATTATAAACGGAGAACACAATCACGATAATGCAAGAACTGTATCAAGTTTTCTAGTAATAATAATAATAATAATAATAATAATAATAATAATAATAATAATAATAATAATAATATTTTATTTATTTATTTAATTTAATTTATTTATTTAAATTCAAATATACAGAATAAAGAAATATAATTACAAAATATACAGAATAAAGAAATATAATTACAAAACAAAACAAAGAGAAATACAACTAAGATAATACAAGCAATATAGAAAGAAGATACAGTAGTATTAACAAAATAATAATAATAATAATAATAATAATAATAATAATAATAATAATAATAATAATAATCTCTAATAAAATTAGTGTATCAATCTTTGCGTCTGTAACATTTGTGCAGCATGATTATTCGTTTTATTATATTTTCTGTGACGTTATCTCTGTACTAATATTGTTATTAATCTACTGCTATATCAATAATATTTTGTAAAACGTTTCTACATTGTCGCAGTATATAGGCAGAACACTATGTATGGACCTATCATATTATATGTATGGTAAATCAAATATTGAGTAATTATTAATTAGTAATAATAACTGTATATCGAAGTTTTTCATACTATTTTATTTATAATTTCATGTTCCTGTTTTGGTACGTTGCACTGACTGTTCCATTAAACGTTTGTCATAAACGCAGAAAATAAAGCCTTATTTTTACCGTGTGAGCAAAACATATGTGTATCTTATCTGTCGCCTTCCATACAAGATAAGACCTTGTACTGTGCTTCTATTTATTACGAGCGTATCACGACCGATCGTATCTCACTCGAGGGTGCGACACTCGACCGAGTTCAAGCGAGTGATTTAACTCCAATGCAGCACTGGCGTAGTCTATGAGTTTAATGTAAAACTTGGATTATTGAAGTAAATGAAGCCACACATTTAAGCTCCGTGAACAGAGTAAGAAGTCACTGCTTTAGCTCCACTTGTATTAATTCTATAACAAGGATGTTGACGGAGGAATGGTAATGAATATGAAGAAACACTCTCCGGCAACACCCTCGTAAAGTTCTCAATTACAAAGATATCTTTATTTTCTGAAAGCATTCGCCACGTGGTGGTTATAAACAGCTTTGAATTGATGTTCTCAGGCCAGATGCAAATGAAACTTAGTCCGCGGTGTTCAGACAAAGCTGCCGTGTTCCCTTGAGGCTCGTACGGCCAGAACAACATCCTTGTTCCATCTGAACACTGAGGCCGTCTGTAAGGCGAGAGACAGGCTGATTCTAAATTCTCATAGGTCACGCAAGGCCGCAGCATGTGAAGGTCGCCGCCGCCGTCTGTATCGACTTTCTAGATGAAACGAAATGAAAGAAATGCCGGTCCACGTTTAAAGGGCAAACACCGTCTGCACAGGAAGCAGCTATAAATACCGAACTGTTACATCATTCCGAATACCTACTAATACATTGCACCTACGTGTCTGGCTTTGCGGTAGCAGAAAAGTAAGAACAAGCGCCAAGAATGAAATGGTCAGAAAGTAACGGAATAATGAGAATAAAAAGGAATGAAGAGGAATACGCTTAAGAAGAAATAAATGGAAACAAGTAAATGCATAGGAAGGTCAGACAAGCACCAAAATTTAAATTTAAATAACAAAACAAAATTAGAATATTTAAAAGAGCAGAAAATAGGGAAAGAATTAAAATTAAGAAAAAAGGACTACAAGAGTAACAGTTAAAAGAATGAAACAAATACAATAGCAAGATAGGAGAAAACAGAGCAGGAATAGAGGAAGAGGAATGCAAAAGAGAGACAGCAGAAAAAGAGAAGGGAAGAGGAAGAAGAGGGGACAAAAGGAACATTAAAAAGGACGGGGGAAGTACTCAGAACCAGGAAAGAAGTGGGGAGCAGATGACAGGAGAGATGGAGAAGAGGGATTGGGATAAGGTGAGGAGTGTTAAGATGGCGAAGAAGAGTGAGAAGAGGATGAGAGATGAGGAGAGGAGAGCTCTAAGAGGAGCAAAGTTAAAAAGAGGAAGGATAATAATAAAAGTGATAGGAAGAATGCAATTATCAAGAGGGATTATATCACAGTCTACTCTATATAGTCATGAAGCTTGAGTTTTGAGGGTGCTAGAAACAATAGACTGTGACGGTTCTATTTTGCATTGCCTGTAATGAGGAGATATTAGTGATCCTAGTGGTAAACAACTATCTAATGTTTGCATACATACTACGTATTGAGCTTCGCGACTGTATATACTAGACTGTGATGATATCAAGAAAAAAATTAAGAATTAAACCAAAACCGAGATTTAAGAATATGCTGAACGGCAGAATTCTGTGGTTGTGGTTATGGTCAAAAAAAAAAAAAAAAAAAAAAAAAAATAATAATAATAATAATAATAATAATAATTTTATTTATTTATTTATTTACTATTTATTGTGCTGCACAAGAGCCATAGGCCAATAACAGTTCAGCACAAAGCATAATTACAATATGACAAAATTGATGACAAAATAATAATAATAATAATAATAATAATAATAATAATAATAATAATAATAATAATTTTATTTATTTATTTACTATTATTTATTGTGCTGCACAAGAGCCATTGGCCAATAACAGTTCAGCACAAAGCATAATTACAATATGACAAATTGATGACAAAATAATAATAATAATAATAATAATAATAATAATAATAATAATAATAAAAATTTTATTTATTTATTTATTTACTATTATTTATTGTGCTGCACAAGAGCCATAAGCCAATAACAGTTCAGCACAAAGCATAATTACAATATGACAAAATTGATGACGAAATAATAATAATAATAATAATAATAATAATTATTATTATTATTATTATTTTATTTATTTATTTATTTACTATTATTTATTGTGCTGCACAAGAGCCATAGGCCAATAACAGTTCAGCACAAAGCATAATTACAATATGACAAAATTGATGACAAAATAATAATAATAATAATAATAATAATTATTATTATTATTATTATTATTATTATTATTTTATTTATTTATTTACTATTATTTATTGTGCTGCACAAGAGCCATAGGCCAATAACAGTTCAGCACAAAGCATAATTACAATATGACAAAATTGATGACAAAATAATAATAATAATAATAATAATAATAATAATAATTTTATTTATTTATTTACTATTATTTATTGTGCTGCACAAGAGCCATAGGCCAATAACAATTCAGCACAAAGCATAATTACAATATAACAAAATTGATGACAAAATAATAATAATAATAATAATAATAATAATAATAATAATAATAATAATTGTATTTATTTATTTACTATTATTTATTGTGCTGCACAAGAGCCATAGGCCAATAACAATTCAGCACAAAGCATAATTACAATATAACAAAATTGATGACAAAATAATAATAATAATAATAATAATAATAATAATTGTATTTATTTATTTATTTATTTACTATTATTTATTGTGCTGCATAAGAGCCATAGGCCAATAACAGTTCAGCACAAAGCATAATTACAATATGACAAAATTGATGACAAAATAATAATAATAATAATAATAATAATAATAATAATAATAATAATAATGACATACATTTGTGATTGAATATTTAAAGGAGATCCAACTACATCATCATTTGTTACGAGGTCCATTTCACTGCTATTTCCTAGTTCATACTGTTGACTGCAATTTTATTTTGAGTATCACTTTCATAATATCAATTTAAGTGATGTTTGTACTGTTTCCCTGTTTCTGTTTTGTTCCTTTTTCTTCTGCAAATATTTCGAAGTCTTGTCTAGTATTTGATACGTATTTGTCAGCCAACAATACAATTCTTAGTTATGGTGGATCTTTACATTTCTGATTTTCGATCCATCATCCCATTAATTATATCACACTTTTATATCGATATATTCATTTGCCAAATATTTCTTGTTTACTTCCTATTCTTCTGTTTTAACTGAATTGATATCTATTCCTCCCTTATCTATGCTCTTCTATTCTCTCTTATAACTAGACTGTCTCCCTTCCATTTCCTGCTTTTCTATTTAATATTGCATATTTCTTTCCTTAATAATTTGCTTTATTTATTTATTTATCTATTTATTTATCTATCTTTTTATTTATTTATTTAATGTTTTATTATATTTTTTTCCATTCTCTATTGTCAAATCTTTCTACTCTTAATCATTCCTTTCCATCAATTTTCTCCTGAAGTGTACATTTCTCTTTTCTCTATTTTACAACTCTTACATGGCCTATTATTTCCTTACTATTCTATCCTCTAGTTATTTACGTACTTATCTCTTTCGCTTCGCTTCACTGCTAAATTTCTATTTTATTGCCTCTTTCCGTAAATCCTATCTGATATAATATTGTGATTCTTGTTTTGCTTTGCACAGTTCCTAGGTAAGGGTAGAATATAATTTTCGCGAACACTTTTATGTAGTGTCCTATAATTTCAATGACTTTGAACTATACAACAATATTGGAACTGTTAAAGTTCTATAAAATTATAATTCCAAGTATTCTGTGTTGTCATCAACTTTGCACTCGAGCCATGCTAACCTCATAACCAGGGAATCCTGCTACTTAATATTGGTGTTTTCTTTTATCAAAATATTCACAAGGATGACGACGATCCAACTTGTCCGTTCCTCGATGTTTGTTGACATGATTCTGACGAAGAAAGGCGTAATATGTACGTAGGCCTAATTAGTTCTGAGATGAGAAGTTTTAATGTTCAGTGTATATTATTGCCTGCATGTATTCTGATATTCTGGGCTACACTGTGCATTGATTCACGTCCTGAGCGCAGTGGCATTGAATAAAAAATCTTAATGTTTTACCCGTTGCAGCAGCAGGCGGCTGATTGGATTTGTGACTTTTGTGGTCTCCTCGCCGGCCGGCTTTGTGTGTCACGTCCATCCGAGTTGGTGGATGCTATTGATTTTTCTTCTTAATGACTGATTGGACATGGTGAAATGGCTTTGCTTCTGGCGTGTGTTATTCCTTAAAGGAAATCTGTTCTACAGTCTGTGTAATCTGATAAAAGTGTCATGCGAAAGTACCACGAGTTTTAGAATTTCTGACATACCTACCTGGTTAGTGAATTTTATGGAGTTTCGTTAGGAATATATTACTTATTCGGCATCCCATATACAGGAACATGGCTGCGATTGAATACTGAAACAAACTAATTTTGTTATTTTTTGTGTTCGAAAATTCGCTCACATATGTAAGTAAGTAATGCCGATAATTTCAGGGGTTATTCTTTGAGATATTTAAAACAAAATGGCTTAATACAATTTTGCTCGTTTTTTCTTCCTTTTCGAGATAAAATTTTTTTTATATGAAACATTTCATAGCGTGTTTTTGGGAAAGCCTTTGATTTAATTCTCAATACGCTCAGTCGGTTTAAGAGAGCAGTGTATTATGATAATAAATGATTGAAAAAATTTGTTGTTGCTGTTGTCTAATATGCTGCATCTAATACTGAAGTCATTAGCAGTAGTGCTCTCCAGAATTCCTTTTCAGAACGAAAACTTGCATTTGTTTGGATCAGATTTCTGCACATTTGAAGGACAAAACTAACATTTTTTCAATGACGTATTATCATAATACCGTGCTTTTTTTAAATTGACTGAGCATCTTGAGAATTAGATCTATGACTTTATCAAAACAAGATGTTTCGAAAAGGAAGCAAAAAACGATCAAAATTGTATTAAGCCTTTTTGTTTGAAATATCTCAAGGAATAACCCCCTAAAATTAACGACATTACATACGATTCATCGTATAGATAATTCTGTTATTTAGAAAATTTCATAAAGTTATCGTATTTAATTTACAAGTAATAAAATCATAAACAAATTTTTGTCATCAATTGTCCAAATTCTGAATTTTTTTAGTCCGCTATTTAACGAAGCCTTATCAATTACTAGCTTATTGGCGTTGATGGAATTGATAATAGGAAGGTGATATTTGGCGAGATGAGGCAGAGGGTTCGCCAGCGGTTTACCCGACAGTCGCCTTACAATTTCGAAAAGCCTGGGAAACAACCAGCATCATAAGGAATTGAACTTACATTCGATGGCAGCTTTGCATAAACATTTAAACGCGTCTACCATCAGAGCTTTGCCGATGTCTATGTTGTGATATAAATCTGCAGAATTATGTTCATTCATTCATTCATTGTGTTCTGGCCCAGGGCAGGTTTTTCATTGCAAACCCAGCATTCTCCACTCTTTCCTATTTTCTGCCTTCCTCTTAGTCTCCTCTTACGATCCATACATAATGTCGTCTATCATCTGATATCTTCTTCTGCCGGGAGCTTTTCTCCCGTTCACCATTCCTTCCAGTGCATCATTCAGTAGGCAGTTTCTTCTCAGTCAGTGACCCATCCAATTACTTTTTCTCTTCCTGATCAGTTTCAGCATTATTCTTTCTTCACCCACTCTAAAAGTATGTTACGTTTCTTAAATAATTGATGCAAATCTTTGCAAACTCAATGATAGCTCTGTAGTTAAAAGCTATGATTGAACTAAATTTATTTTAAATCATACAGTGTACTCTTTCGTTTGGAATCACTCATTGCACTAATGCTTTTAAATATCTTTTTTGGTTTCAATTGAATTGCCTTGTTTATTTCTTTTATATCATCATCATAATCGTAAACAGTTCAGTTTTATGTTCGTTCGAGGCTGTTCCTATGTATCAAGATGCTCTTGGTTTGACCATAATTGTTCACGTCTTCCTCTGTATCGGTTTCTTATAGGTTGGTATTGGAATCCTTTCTTCGGTAAACAAGTTGATTCCATTATATGTAACTGTTTTAGCCGATTCTTTTGATATGCCTGGATATTTTCTACTAAATATTATTTTAAACTTTATTTTCTGCCCAATGTGTTTCACTTTTTGTTCATTTTCTACAGCGTTGAGTGTAAACTCATTTGCAGCTTGCTTTAGTCATGTCTAATGAGGATTTAGGTGTCAACTACCCGCCGTTTAGCACTCTTTCCTTAATGTTGGTTTTATTACATTTATACGGTAGTAAATAAAGAAAACGGAAATATTGATCCTTGAAGCTTAAGCGATAAAGTAGGCAAGTAGCCAAGCAAATAAACATCGTGCAAGTAAATAGAAAACCGCTCAAAGCTTTTAACGTTTGCATTGATGTATGTGAAAGAATCTCATATGTTTGACATAAGCAAACATAGTTTTATGGGAATGTATGTTCAGGGTAACACGTTTGAGCATGAATAAGCATGAGGGCTGTTGCTAGTTATTGTTGGGTATTTTGTCTACAGTAATCTCACTAGAGGTTTAGATTTATCTAGAGAAAATCAAATCTCGAGTTGGATTTTATTGACTCTTCCGCGATTAGGTAGAAGAAAATATATAAATACTAGTGGCTTGTGCAGCAAATGCTGCTGCAAACTAAGTTCGTTAGACGTTCAAATAAAAATTTTTCAGATTTATTTTCAGTGAAGAATACTTGTCTTTTTGATAGTTATTTGCTTCCATAATAATGAAACATACTCCCTCTGAATGGATTTTTTTAGGCCAAATACTTTTTATTGAACCTATCCAACTTCAGTTTTTTAGTTTAAACGCGAAAACGCAAGTATCAATGTCAGGACGATAGCAGTAGCTATTTCAGGTCATTGTGGATTGTAGGTAAAATTTAAAAAATGTCAGGTTTGCTATGCTTTCGAACAATAGCATTTTCGTATAGCTGCTGCATATAGAACTTGAAATGTAGAGCGTAAAATCATTTTATCCTACTAAGAGATCTTACTGAAATGATCAGGAGACTACAGAATTTTCTAGGCCTCTTATTTTATCAGTAAGTAATACCTTTTGATCTTTCCTTAGGAACTGTAATTTTTGCGCTCTCTCGAGCCAATACTGAAGACAATGATACATATCTATATCTACACTACACCGCCATTAAGTATATGAAAAAGACCCAGCCCCACTGATTTAATAAGTATAAAAATATTTTATTTTTAATAACAATATTACTATCTTACTTAAGTTTTGTAGTTATATATAGCAGTCACTCAGTAAATTATAGAAATGAAGATCTAAATTAAGATATTCTCTACATTTACTTACATAACCTCAAAACGTTTCACTTTCATGTCATCAATATAGCATCAATATTATGTACAATTAATGAAGAATAGACGCATCATGATGTTAACCATAATAATATTTAATTTATAATAGTAATAATGTCATCAAGCCACCTCAAGTTTCGTAGATTTGAATATCCAATACACAGCTGTACTCAGAAAATTATACACTACAGAATCAGTTTTTAATAACAAATTGAATTGAGCTCTAAATATGTCGGCAATCCTGCAGGTCATGGCCTTCGTGTATTGTTTATTGTAATGTGTGTTTTGTTCTGAAATTCAATCAAGTCGGCCGTGATTCATTAAAATTAGTTCTCAAAACTGACAACAGATGGATTTTGGAAAATAGGAAAATTATGTAGGAAAATTAACATTTCACTGAAAACTACTACTTTTCCGAAAAACTTTGGATGCCAGGCATGAAAATAAGGGGTGACTCATTAAAATCCGTTCAGCCGTTTTCCCGTAATTTCCATTACCAGTTCAAATTATATATATATGGATTAGAAGAAATAAAGTGCTCAAAGACAATAAAATATTGACATAACATGTATTAAACTGTCTTGAAAACGTATTATTTTACCATCTCATCATTATAAAATATTCCGCTAGATGGCAGTAGTGTGTTATGTTGAGATGTTCACTTGTTACAAGTTGTGCCAACTATACATACTTCATTGAACTCTATGAAAGATGACTAGTCAGAAAGGCTTAGTTGATTCAGTTTTATTTTTATTAAAACAGTTGCATTCCATTTCAATTGTCGATATACAGTATGTTAAACATTCTCTGTCTATAATCTCATACATAACCTAAATAATATGTGTAAACAAGATAAGTGACAGAAAAGTTTTAATTAAGGATGATGAAATTAACATGAATCATTTTAAAAGATACAATATTGAAAATACAATGATGGCAAACAAAGAAACTAATGCTAGGGAATTGATAAAAACAAATACTCCATTCATTCATTCATTATCTTCCATAGATCTTACATGAGCAATGAAGCTTTAAGATGTGGAACAAGTAAAAATTTTACAATATTACAATTTTTATAAATTTTTACAATATTTCACAATTTTTACAGTTTTACAATTGAGGGGTTGGGTGCAAGAAAGGCACTTCTCTCAAATGCAAGTTCTGAGAAAATTGATGTTGAAAATTCAAACCGTAATAATGTTATCTATGCACGCCTTTACATTTTGGTTACTCCTGACCTCTACGATCACAGTATTGTACTGAAACTTGGTGATCACGTACATAACAGATCAGAGAACACAATAAAGCGTTTTACTCAAAAAGGGAATATCCTCTAAAAGCCCTTCTTGCACCCAGCCCCTCAATTTAGTAATTTTCTACAATTTTCTGGAATTTTTTACAATATTTTGGCGAGATGTAGTGAGATGAGGTGAGGTCTGAGGATTCGCCAAAAGATTACCCAGCATTTGCCTTTTGGTTGGGGAAAACCTCGGAAAAAGCCCAACCAGGTAGTCAGATCAAAGGGGTGAAATAAAGTGATGCCGAGGACTCGCCATAGACCATCCGGCTTCACTAGAGAGGTGATAAAAAACAAATGCTAGGGATGTGATAAAATTCTAAGATAAGCAGCTACGATTGGTTGAAACATGTCGTTTCGTACCGTTTTATTAGTCAAAAGTAGTATCACAGTCTAGTATATACAGTCGCGAAGCTCAATACATAGTAAATATGCAAACATTAGATAGTTGCTCACCACTAGGATCGCTAATATCGCCTCATTACAGGCATTGCAAAATATAACCGTCACAGTCTATTGTTTCTAGCACCCTCAAAACTCAAGCTTCGTGACTGTATATAGTAGACTGTGGTGGTATGATGTAGTAATAGTGTAATTGTCTTAGAAAATTCGGAGTTTTCTCTGTGCTCACATTTGACCTCAGCGTGACCAGCGTGTGTGTGTGCGTGCGTGCGTGTGTGTGTGTGTCAATATACTTCAACTAAATGAACCATATTGAAACTTGAAGCTTCTACGTAGTTTGCTTTTCTTTGCTTTAAATGTTCCTATTGTGTTCTTGATGACTTACGTAGAACCTTTTATTTTTTCAGGTAAGTGTTCTGATGCCAGTGATTCACGGTGACTCTTCCCTGGAACTTGGTATGTACAAGCATATTAAGCATCATTGCTCAAATATATGTATGATACGGGGTCTAAAATATTTTTATCGGAAAATATTTTTACTTGGAAAATCCGCTCTCTTATTCAACTCCGGATATCCTGCAGACTACCGACTTCTTATTCACGACCTTCTATTTTCCATATTGTTTCGTTAGCTATTCACGTTATGCTCCCGTGATTTCAAATGAAGGATGAAATTAATGGTTATGTTGAAATACAACAGAACTGTTAGCTTTTACGAAGTTAAGTTTGGGTTCTGTTACGGTTATAAAATGTCTAACACATACCTGCACAAACAGCGCTCAACGAGCGCGCGAGCTCCTTTGGAGTGGGAGAGCCCTGTTTACCGCTCGCCGAAACGGAGAGTAAGATACTTCAGAATGACATAGACTTGCTATAGGTAGAGGAGAGGGAAACGACCACTCAGCTATCTAGTGGAGTGCAGTGTGTAGGCCTATTCTCAGTAACTGTTTCACGTTGCTTACCTACTGCTACAGTACAGTATGGAGGAATCTAAAAGACGGAACATAACATTTAACATTTAACGATTTACAGCTCGAACTTATTGATCTTCAATGTGACCTAAGGGCTAAAGATCGTTTCAATAATACTACTAGCCTGGTTGAGTTTTACAAGACTAAACATTAGCAATAATATCCACGACTACACAGGCTGGCTGTGAAAATGATTGCTATGTTTGGCTCAACATTTATATTTGTGAGCAACTGTTTTCTATAATCAACTTTAATAAAGGCAAACATCGAACATCTGTAACTGATGTTTCATTACGATCAGTAGGTTACTGTTTCTTTCAGCTGCCAACAGCATAAAACCTCGTTTTCGTGTACTGATAAATAAAAATGTAATAAAATGATATTCTATATTTAAGTAGCTATAGAATTTCTATTATTTCTGTAAAATAAATATTTCTTTATTAATTAATAATAGTCCAAGATAGTTTTGCAAACACTGAACGGGAATTCATTTCATAAACACTCGTAATAGTACTTCCTTTTGTGTATATTTTGTACGAGATCACCCCTTCTTCCAGTCCACCCTTATACAGAGCGCAGCTAATATCTGCATTCCGCTCATGAGCTGTGAGCCGGCTCGGAGAGCGCAAACCTTGTGTAGGCCTGGTCTAACATATGCTTCACTGTTGTAAGTGTATAAAACGAATTTTAAATAAATGTTTTAGTTACTGATTTTACGTCAGGATTCATAAGAACTATTTAGATATGGGTATTGTAGCAATTCAATAGTTTACAATGATCTGCAAAATGTTGACGTGTCGTAAGTCGTTCTTAGTTTCATAAAGTTTTAGAAGACGCATTTTCAGCGTTAGCGCTGCTTTCGAAATTTGTGAAGCATTTATAATCAGGCGTCGCCTTTATATTGTTCTTATTGAACCAAGCCATATAGACTAAATACATTTTCGTATTGCGGTGTTTGTTCCGTGCCCTTGACTGCAGCAAATGGAATTGACGAGATGCGTGCTTGAAGGTCAGTAGGCTTGCGGTGCGTGGCACATAACTACCCCGCTGTGTGGTCGATAAGCCGGATGATTCTCTCACCTGTGTCCATTCTGATCACAGACGGGCTGTGAAATGGAGTGCAAATGACTGTAACTGCCGAGTTGGAGCTGTGAAAGAAATACATATTGCGCACTTTGTCAGATTTTGCTGAATGTGAACTTCACACAAATACAGTACAAGTTATGTTTATATAAAGAATGCTTAAAAAAACACGACTTTGACTTTCCGTTGGTAGGAACGAATCCCGACTAGGATTTGCGTGTCAATTCGTTGCCAGTGTTGTCTCAGATGAGGCCCAGCTATAAGTTAATACAGTCCTGTCATTTGTATCTCTAATGTATTGTACGTATAGAGTTGAAAGATCGAGACCTGGCATACATGATATTGCGGGTGTGTGTATAGTTCTACATTTTATTTAACTTTTGCTTTTCTGTCAGGCTCGTTGATTTTGCGATTACGATACTGATCGTCGGATCCGATGTTCGCGGATTCAAATCCGGGCGAGAGCGGTGGATTTTGAAATGCGATAAACTTGGTTTGCTCCGGGAGGGAAGCAGAGGTACTAAAGGAGAACCGCGAAATAGATTTATAGCACGTAGAAGAAAACTGTCCCTGATAGAGGACTGGAGGGAAAATTCTCGACAATTTCTTGCCCAGATAATTTCGGCATTGAAAAGCCTTTCTACTTCAAAGATTCGTTAAATAGAATACTACTACTACTACTACTACTACTACTTACTACTACTACTACTACTTACTACTACTACTACTACTACTGCTGCTGCTACTACTACTACTACTACTACTACTACTACTACTACTACTACTACTACTACTTACTACTACTACTACTTACTACTACTACTACTACTGCTGCTACTACTACTACTACTACTACTACTACTACTACTACTACTACTACTAACTACTACTAACTACTACTACTAACTACTACTACTACTACTACTACTACTACTTACTACTACTACTACTAACTACTACTACTACTACTACTACTACTACTACTACTACTAACTACTACTAACTACTACTACTAACTACTACTACAACTACTACTACTTACTACTACTACTACTACTACTAACTACTACTAACTACTACTACTAACTACTACTACTACTGCTGCTACTGCTACTACTAATACTGCTACTACTACTACTACTACTTACTACTACTGCTACTACTACTAACTACTACTACTACTACTACTAACTACTACTACTAACTACTACTACTACTACTAACTACTACTACTACTACTAACTACTACTACTACTACTGCTGCTACTGCTACTACTAATACTGCTACTACTACTACTACTACTACTACTACTGCTGCTGCTACTGCTACTACTACTACTATTACTATTACTACTGCTACTACTAGTACTACTACTAATACTACTACTACTGCTGCTGCTACTGCTACTACTATTACTACTGCTACTACTACTACTACTAATGCTACTATTACTACTGCTACTACACTACTACTAATACTGCTACTACTACTACTACTACTACTGCTGCTGCTACTGCTACTACTACTACTACTACTATTACTATTACTACTGCTATTACTAGTACTACTACTAATACTACTACTACTACTACTGCTGCTGCTACTGCTACTACTATTACTACTGCTACTACTACTACTAATGCTACTATTACTACTGCTACTACACTACTACTGATACTACTACTACTGCTGCTACTACTACTGCTGCTGCTACTGCTACTACTACTACTACTATTACTACTGCTACTACTACTACTACTAATGCTACTATTACTACTGCTACTACACTACTACTGATACTACTACTACTATTACTACTGCTGCTACTGCTACTACTAATACTGCTACTACTACTTCTGCTGCTGCTACTGCTACTACTACTATTACTACTGCTACTACTACTACTACTAATGCTACTATTACTACTGCTACTACACTACTACTGATACTACTACTACTGCTACTACTACTACTACTGATACCACTACTTATACTGCTACTACACTACTACTACTACTGTTACTGTTACTACTACTACTACTAATGATACTATTACTACTGCTACTACACTACTACTGATACTACTACTACTGCTAGTACTACTGATACCACTACTTCTACTGCTACTACACTACTACTACTACTGCTACTGTTACTGTTACTACTACTACTACTACTACTGCTGCTACTACTATTACTACTGCTACTACTACTGATACTACTACTACTACTGCTAATATCCATATCAGCCACCAGCATGGCTCAATCGGTTAAGGCGCTTGCCTGCTGTTCTGAAGTTGCATTCGGACGCAGGTTCGATCCCCGCTTGGGCTGATTACCTAGTTAGTTTTTTCCGAGGTTTTCTCCAATCGTAAGGTGAACGCCAGGTAATCTATGGCGAATCCTCGGCCTCATCTTGCCAAATATCATCTCGGTATCACCAATCTCATCGACGCTAAATAACGTAGTAGTTGATACAGTGTCGTTAAATAACCAACTTAAAAAAATCCATGTATAATTTTCCTAGCAACCATTGATGTGGCTCAGGGGGTAGTATGTTTTCCTGCTTATCCAGAGCTGCGCTTCGGCGTGTGTTCGATTCCCGCTTGGACTTACCTGGTTGGGATTTTTCTCCTTCTGTAATACATATGTTAGGTAATAACATGGCCAGTCTTCAGCCTAGTATCACCAAATACCATCTCGCTGTCATCAAATTCATCAATGAGCATTAGGGCTATAGTTACTTACATAAAAATCACAGAATTTTAATAAAGAAACGTTAAAACCAGAAAAAAGCCAACACTTATTTTTATGGTGCTTTGTGAGTAAAAGCTGTAAGACAAAATCACAAGTCAGGTTTCCGTGCATCTTTTTGGCACGCGGAATATAAGAGATTATTGGGAAGTCTCCTTAACGATTTGGTGGCACACATCCCTTGTTCTTCAGCACATTTTAAACGAACCCATTTTTCAATATAATTATACCCAAGTCAAAGTCAGAGGAAGAATTTTGTACCTGTTATAGATGAGAGAAATACAGTAGCGTGCAAATTAATCCGAACAACGTAATTACTTATGCAAAAACACTCAAACGGGATAAAAAAAGGATCTAAGACATACCTCAGTAATCTATGTGGCCTCCCTTGTTCCTAATAACAGCTCTGAGACGATTTGGCATGGATTCCACTAATTTCCCACAAGCATTCTTCATTTCTTCATCGCGAAACCATACACCAATGAGTGCAGAAATCATCTTCTCCTTTGTAGAACAATCCATTTTTTGCATTCTTCTTTTGCAAATTGACCACAAGTTCTCAATGGGGTTGATGTCGGGTGAGTTGCCTGGCCAGGGGAGTACCTGAATATTCTTCTTGTTGAAGAATTCTGTAGTTTTTCGAGGCGTATGGCATGGTGCCAGGTCTTGTTGGAACACACCTCTGCCATCCGGAAATAATTTTTTGCAGCTGGGGTACGATTCTGGTTTCCAATAAGTGAATATATTTGTCAGAATTCATCATTCCCTTGATAGGTATTAATGCTCCAGGCCCTTTATGTGTAAAACAACCCCAAAACATTACTTTAGGGGGGTATTTGGGTGCTTGTTGGAGATGAGCTGCTGTTACTTTTTCGGATCCTTTCCGTACGTAAGAAACACGGTGGCCGTGGACCTCGAAATGAGACTCATCGGAAAAAAGTACATTATTCCAGTCATTCACTGTCCAGTGTGGATGTAATTTTGCCCACATTAAGCGTTTCTTGCACATAACAGGGGTTAGCAGTTGCTTCTTAATAGGCTTACGAGCCCTTCATCCAGCTTCCAAAAGCCTACGCTGCACTGTTGTGACGTGAATATTCGCCCCAGTGGTAGCCATTAACTCGCGGGTTAAGTCGACAGCAGTTAGTCTAGGATTTAATTTACTTTTCCTGACAATTAAACGATCATCTGCAGGTGAAGTCTTCCTTTTCCGGCCACAGTTTCCTTTTTTCTGGGGTGTGATGGATCCAGTCTCCCTGTATCGTTTTATGATCGAATTAACTGTAGCCAAACCGATGTGACATTCTGCAGCAATTTGCCTCTGTGTCATAGAAGAATGCTCTGCTAATGTTATAATTGTAGACCGTTTTCGTGGAGTTGTATCCATTTGTGAAGACGACAGAATGTACACAGGATTGCAGTATTAAGTCTTCAACACAACTGAAATGCTTATAAGTACAAAACGACAGGCAAAATGTCACATATTATTAAAAAAACTAATAACGACAGACCTTCAACAATGGAATTACACATACTACATATGTCAATTAAAGCGGTATGAGCAGCTGTGAGGCCAACAATGACAGAAAATGTAAAAATATGTCTTGTTCGGATTAATTTGCACGCTACTGTATGTCTAGAATGTTTCAAACTTTTGATTTAATTAATATTTGAGCAGAATTAATATTTACAATTAATATTTGAAGAGAAAAATGTATAATTTTCTTTGATTTAATGTTTAATTCGAAACTAAACTTATTGAATTATTTTATTCTGAAAAGTTTTCAGTATATGGTATAGCAAGTAAATCATCATCATTATTATTATTATTATTATTATTTTTTTTTTCTTTTTACCAGATATAATAATAAAGGAATTGCGCACAAATGTGCATTCAGACGTTACTTTCACTACTGTATTAACTCAGTGATTTAGTTCTTTTCTTACACACGCTGAAGTGATATCATACACACGTTTTGACCAGATATACAGTACATTTAAAATTCAGGATGTTGCTGGATTGTCCAAAAATTGAAGGTAGTGGAGCAATCACTTTTTTTCGAATGAACTGAGGGAGAGTTGCCAAAATCGAGAGAAAGTAGGCTTTTGAAAGAAGACAACCAGAACGACCACGCAGGAAATGGACACAGAGTTGTAATATACCGTCAAGCGAGACGACATCGGAGATAAAAGAATTCTGAAAGAATGAGGTTAAGAATCTGAAGAAGGAATTTCAGTGACAAGAAGTCTGAAGAAAAATCATAAGCTGACTAATAATAATAATAATAATAATAATAATAATAATAATAATAATAATAATAATCTAATAACAAAAGTTAAGTAATAAGTGTGAATATAAAATCGGTTTGAAGAGTGTTTCTCAACCGGCGGGCGGCGGCCCGTTATGGCACCCTGGTATAATTGATGCCAGGAGATATTCTCCTGGAATTTATCATTTTACATTTCTAAGCATTTTTCACGAATAAATATTTTATAGCGGAAATATTCTTAGGAGAATAATTTTCATGATTGTGTCGAAAAGCACAGATCCAGATCGTCTCTATCCAAACTTACACGACATAGCAACCAGAATTATTTTTTGTTTTTGTTCTTTTATTCACCACATATGTTTGTTGAAACTGAATTTTCTGTCGTGACTGTGCTTGAAACGAAACAGAGGAACCACCTGCAATTTTGTGTCCATTTGGCTATCACTTCAATTCATCACAGAATTAACAAGTTAACAGACAGAAAACAGCAATAAAAGGCTCACTAGGCAATCTATATCCTTAAAAAGTCTCAGGTGTAATAAAAAATAAAATAAACTAAACACGAACTTCAACTTTTTCAATAACTTATTCTTATTGCTATGGTAATGTGCTGCACTTTTAAATTCATAATATTAACAAGAGTTGGAACTAGTGTTTTGAATTATTAAGATATTCTTACATTTGTATACACAAAATTACATACAGTACATATAAAACATTTGTCCTATGTATGTGATGAGTATTTTGCCGACATACTGACATTCTTCAGCTGCTTGTCCTGCTGAGTTGACTTCTGTGGTCAGTAACAGTGCATATCATTCTTCCCATTACCTTTTCTTTTTCAAACAAACATCATTAAAATCAATTTATACATTTATTTATTTATTTATTTATTTATTTATTTATTTATTTATTTATTTATTTATTTATTTATTTATTCTGGTGTAGTTAAGGCCATCAGGCCTTCTCTTCCACAACACCAGGAATACAAATACAATAATATAAATAAACAGAAATAAATACACTATAATATACAAAGTAAAGCTGCTCAAGAAATAAAGAGAGAGAAAAAAAACACTATAAACAAAGTAAAGCCACACAAAAATATACAGGTTGCAGTCACACAAACTTTAAATGAGTGATTAAGTATCATAATTAATTCCATCCTAACTAATTAACTAACATAAACAAGAAACTTGCA
This sequence comes from Periplaneta americana, assembly GCF_040183065.1. Lineage (NCBI taxonomy): Eukaryota > Metazoa > Arthropoda > Insecta > Blattodea > Blattidae > Periplaneta > Periplaneta americana. The sequence continues at coordinate 3,071,890 of NC_091127.1, read as the reverse complement.
ATTTTAATCTAGGTTAAAAAGAAAGAAAAAAAAAACACAAATCAATACTTCTAGCAATACCTAAAAAACATTAACTAAGACAAAATTTTCCAATTTAATATTGAATTGTGATAAAGTCCGGCAGTCCCTGACATCATTAGGTAACGAATTCCAGAGGCGAGGTATTTCTACAGTATAGGAAGATGAGTATAAAGACGTTCTATGATGAGGGATAGAAAGAAGTGCTTGATGTCGGTTTCGAAGAGTTGTAAGAAATTGAAAGCGCGATAACAGATATTTCGGAGTAGAAGTATGCATGATTCTAAACAGAAGAGACAGTGAATGTATTGTTCTTCGTTCCTTCAGACGCACCCATGAAAGTAACTGGAGGGAAGGTGTTATATGGTCAAATTTACGAGTATTGCAGATGAATCGTATGCACACATTATGAACACGTTGTAGTCTCTCAGCTAAGCGTGAACTTACATTAGTTAGCAAGGAATCGCAATAATCAATACATATACATCTTGATTACACAACTTTTAACACTATCTCATTTCTGAAAACTTATGCTATTGGCCATCTTCAGAACTGGTTGTTGCTGGTCTTGGCGCCTTTGTTTTGTTTCATTTGGGGGTGTGTTTGTGTAGTGTAATGTGGAGTCCGAAGAATGGTACACAGACTACTCAACATACCAATGAACCACCATGACTGCAAAGAAGAGCTAAAACAATCAAATACATAGCATAAGAAAACGGATACAACCCCAACATAATAGACAACATAATAAGAAAGACAAAACGTAATCACAAAAAACATAAGAATACAACACAAACACAAGAACACAAAAAATACATCACACTAACATACGAAAACAAAAAACACACACAAGATTGCAACCTCATTACAACATCGCATACAGAACAAATAACACTCTACGAAAAGATCTCAACACACAAACAACACAAAAGAACAAATACAACCACACAGGCGTATACAAACTCAAATGTAACACCTGCAATAACTTCTACATAGGACAGACAGGCAGATCATTTCAAACACGTTACAAAGAACACAACACAGCCATAACAAAATTACAAAACACTTCCACATACGCAGAACACATCAGAAGTGCTAACCACACCCACAGAGACATCAACACAGACATGGAAATTCTACACATCCAACCAAAAAGCCAGAAACTAAACACACTAGAACAATATGAAATATACAGACACACAGAAACACACCCAAATGAAGTTCTCAACACACAACTCAATTTCAGAACACACACACTCTTTGACTCCACATTACACTACACAAACACACCCTTACAGGAAACAAAACAAAAGGCGCCAAGGCCAGCAACAACCAGTTCTGAAGATGGCCAATAACAGGCTGAAACATGTTATCGAGGTAATATAAAATTTAACATAAGAAAGATAAATCATACGTTTTCCAAAATTACTTTAATATATTGATCAATGTTATCAATTTTTGTTGTGTCAAGTTTTTGGTGGTTACAAAGGGTTAATATGTCGATGCAAATTAGCATAAATTAAGTGATCGTGAAAATTTCATTAATTCAGTTACTAATAATAATGAATTAAATTATTTGTCTACAGTTTTCGTAGTGAACTAATATTCTTTAAGTCTTAAGATTACGCCATACTAACTATTAATATTTCTGTTAGTTAAATGTGTGAACTTAAAAACAATTTATTTATTTATTATTTTGCTAATAATTGTAACATAAAATATAGTATATACAGAAAAACTTTAGCTCGCCCCTGAAAGAGTAGAACTCGTGCTCAGGGGCGGATTCCTGAATTGAAATTAATAATTATACAATACAATTTGTCTTATGTCTACTATGCAATTATAGTATATAAATTTAAATTGACAATTTTTCAATTTTTATAAAATCCATACATAACTTTTTAAATTTAATACTAGAACTATTAGAATTGACAAGATTAGGATATTTAAATATAAATTTGTTATATATTCTTGGGCCTTACTATGATTATATACTGTAACAGTGTTGCATTTTGGTTCAAACAATCTTAAAGAATTCATACCTTTTGTTTCATGACTATGAAAATACAATTCAAAATTATTTCGATTTTTATGTATGAATTTTATTAATATTGTCGTACGTTAAGTACATTAAAGTCTAAAAACAAATTTTGAGATGGAAAATCAATAGGTTTATGAAGACATATTTTAATTATTTTCTTCTGTAATAAATAAAGTAGATTAAAATTGGATTTAAATGAGCTACCCCATGCTATAATTCCATACATAATTACCGATTGAAATAAAGTTAAATGTACAGAGTGGACCATTTAAGTTGATACTGTACAATATCTCCAAAACTAAGCTTTGTGAAAATAAATGTCTTAAATAAAAGTTGCTTGATATTATGGAAGAAAGTAAATGCCATTTGTCGTATTTTATTTGGAGGACGTTGTGATAGTTATTTTACGGTCAATTTAATTTTTTTAAATAGGAACCTACATTTTTTATGTTCTTTTCTCATTCCTCATAAAAAAACTGAACAACTTTTATATGAAGCACTTTGCAATTGTTCTTACACCAACGTAAATAACAACAGAAATTATGAATGGCTGTGTACGAAGAGCGCAATGAATGGTTGGACCCATTCGAAACAGTCCAGCATCACAGTAGGCGAGGAGGCAATGAGACATTGTTTACTTTCCACGGTAGGACGGTTTCTTTGTATCTGTCGTTAGTGTACTTGCAGTCCCCTTCAAGTCCAGGTGGATCTACTGGTGGTACGTACCTACAATTAGCGATTACCGAGTAACAACCATCAGTTCCATGCAAGTCGTTTAAGCGTAGTTGTCTGTGGGTTGAAATGGACCTACTTTCTCAACAAGAAAAAGTGGAAATGGTTCTCATTTACGGGGAGTCTAGGAGAGATGTGGAACAGGCTATTCTTGTGTACGCGGAAAGGTTTCCTGATAGAAGAACTCCATCAAGAGCTTCATTTTATCGTGTGATAAAACAATTCTCAGAAGAAGGCAGTGTCCAGCCAAAGAAAAGGAGGCGCAGAAGAACCGCTACGGACGAAGATGGGGATGTTGCGGTCCAACCGTTCATTGCGCTCTTCGTACACAGCCATTCATAATTTTTGTTGTTATTTACGTTGATGTAAGAACAATTGCAAAGTGCTTCATACAAAAGTTGTTTCGTTTTTTATGAGGAATGAGAAAACAACATAAAAAATGTAGGTTCCTATTTAAAAAAAATTAAATTGACCCTAAAATAACTATCACAACGTCCTCCAAATAAAACACGACAAATGGCATTTGCTTTCCCCATAGTATCAAGCAACTTTTATTTAAGACATTTATTTCTACAACGCTTAGTTTTGGAGATATTGTACAGTATCAACTTAAATGATCCACCCTGTATTGTGCGTAATAAACTTATTGACAAGTAATTCCTCAATAAAACAAAATAATATACTATTTTACGTAATTTATTACAAAGATAATTAATGTGTTGGTTCCATTTTAAATGATTATCGAAAATTATGCCTAAATACTTAACTTCAGAGGACTCTTTAATAATCGGACATTTACACTGTATAAGACAACAATCAGAATTATGTAATTTAATACTTAATATAGATGTAGGAGGTTTGTTACATTTTTCAGATAAAATTGGAAAGGTATTTACGGGTAAATTTGTTGGACCGGGTCGTTGTCTTATAGAAAAATAATTTACCGAGCCACGGTGTCTCAAAGATTGAGAACCATGGGTTTGACAATGTAACTGCACAGCCGGCAAGTGTGTATACATTGTTATCTTTTTCCACGCCTGTCAATAAAAATAAAAGAACGTCCCACATGTTTGTGTATTCGAACAGGTGTTTTTAGAATTTATTTTTGCATGAATTCCGGCCAATACAATTAAACGGACGGCACACTCCACATTTCAATTTTTCTAATGCTGTCAAAGGCATAACGGACGCGTCATGTGCAATTTAAATTGGAAAACTCGGTAGACTGTCGAATGCAGGGATTTTGTTACCTTTGTGAGCGAAGCGATTAAATATTCCATCTATCTTCTCTGCTCTTCTCATCTTTCCTTCATTTTTTTTCCTTTCCCCCCGAATAAAGCCAATAATTTCGTAACGGCTTTAGGTCCAGAAACGATAACCATTAGACCTGCGTCACCATGACAACAGAAGTTTAAGAGAGAAATAAGGAGGCGTTGTTGTGTTTGTTTTCAAGAACGTCGGAGAGCGTTATAGACTAGAAGTGCTTATGAGCCAGAATTGGAAGCTCTTCTCTTCCGCCAGCCATTGTGTTGTGTCCGTTAATGCAATTTATTTTCATTAGCAGTGAACGAAGGTCAGGGCAGTAATGGCGCGTGCTAACTGCATCAAGGCGCTGGAACGCAATGCAGCAATGCTGGTGGTCGGGACAGCGATAGTGCTGGTTGTCTAACTCTTACGGGTTCAGGCGTTGATGAATGTTGTCGGAATTGTACTTTGCGGCCGGTAATAATAATAATAATAATAATAATAATAATAATAATAAGTAATAACAATACTTAGAAATGGTTTTTACGGAACCCGGAGGTTCATTGCCGCCCTCACATAAGCCCGTCATCGCCACCGATCCCTAGCAAGATTAATCCAGTCCCTACCATAGTAATAATAATAATAATAATAATAATAATAATAATAATAATAATAATAAGTAATAACAATACTTAGAAATGGTTTTTACGGAACCCAGAGGTTCATTGCCGCCCTCACATAAGCCCGTCATCGCCCCCGATCCCTAGCAAAATTAATCCAGTCCCTACCATAGTAATAATAATAATAATAATAATAATAATAATAATAATAATAATAAGTAATAACAATACTTAGAAATGGTTTTTACGGAACCCAGAGGTTCATTGCCGCCCTCACATAAGCCCGTCATCGCCCCCGATCCCTAGCAAAATTAATCCAGTCCCTACCATAGTAATAATAATAATAATAATAATAATAATAAGTAATAACAATACTTAGAAATGGTTTTTACGGAACCCAGAGGTTCATTGCCGCCCTCACATAAGCCCGTCATCGCCCCCGATCCCTAGCAAAATTAATCCAGTCCCTACCATAGTAATAATAATAATAATAATAATAATAATAATAATAATAATAAGTAATAACAATACTTAGAAATGGTTTTTACGGAACCCAGAGGTTCATTGCCGCCCTCACATAAGCCCGTCATCGACCCCGATCCCTAGCAAAATTAATCCAGTCCCTACCATAGTAATAATAATAATAATAATAATAATAATAATAATAATAATAATAATAATAATCTCTCCGCTTTGCTCCCTGATATTGTTTTATTTACGACTACACCCTGACGACCAGGCAGGTCATTCCGTTTGATATCGCACATTCGTCAGCCAACCGACAGAACGCATCCGCTTTCTTACACCTCAACAGAGTGCTGCATTGGAGTTAAATCGCTCGCTTGAACTCGGTCGAATGTCGCACGCTCGAGTGAGATAAGATCGGTCGTGATACGCTCGTAATAAATAGAAGCACAGTACAAGGTCATCTCACCGACATGTCTTATCTTGTATGGAAGGCGACATAAGATACACATATGTTTTGCTCACACGGTAAAAATAAGGCTTTATTTTCTGCGTTTATGACAAACGTTTAATGGAACAGTCAATGGAACGTACCAAAACAGGAACATGAAGTTATAAATAAAATAGTATGAAAAACTTCGATATACAGTTATTATTGCTAATTAATAATTATTCAATATTTGATTTACCACATATATAATATGATAGGTACATATATAGTGTTCCGCCTATATACTGCGACAATGTAGAAACGTTTTACAAAATATTATTGATATAGCAGTAGATTAATAACAATATTAGTACAGAGATAACGTCACAGAAAATATTGTGACAGAGCTGGGATACGATCTCGCGACCGGCAGAAGGATTACAAGGTCGGCCGTGGTTCAGCGCAGGTTGGCGTAGAGAGGAGGGAAGAGAAGAGAGAGAGAGAGCGACCGCGGCAGGGAGGGGAGAAATCCAGAGAAGCCTAGATAGGCGCCATCTTCTGGAAATTTCGAGCAATCGTACTTTCTCGTAACTATGGTGTGGTTATAAATTACGACACGCGAGTGAAATTGAGCAGTGTTGTTATAGCCAGTGGACAGCAAGCCAGCCAGTCTTGTGTAGCAGTGAAGCCAGCTTTGAGACCGAAGTTCGACTCGAATTGTGTCCGTAACTGTGGAGCCGGAAGTCCTGAGTTCGAGTGCAGTGGACCGCAGTTGGGGGACCTGAGTTCGAAGTTCAGCGGATTGTCTCTGAAGGTCTGTGGTTCGAGATACTGTGAACTCGAGTGACTGAGCTAGAAGAACTAGCCAAGGTAAACGAACTGTGAACTGAGAACTGACAGTTCTGATTTGTAAATAGTGCTTTGTAACATTAGTTAAAATTAGCAGTGCATTGTTGTTCTCAATAATTCAAGTAAATTGTCATTGTCGTCTGTGGAGTGCAATAACGAATACTGTGTTGCTGTGTGGAGTGGAAATCCCATTGTTGACGGGAGCAAAATTAAATTGTAGAAAGTGATTATTATTGTTTTGAAATAAAAGTTACGTTGTTGAGTTGGAATAAATTTACAATATAATAAAACGAATAATCATGCTGCACAACTGTTACAGACGCAAAGATTGATACACTAATTATTAGAGATTATTATTATTATTATTATTATTATTATTATTATTATTATTATTATTATTATTATTATTATTATTAGACTTCGTGGATTTGCCACGAGAATCGTAAGGTTTACTACGCACGCGGTATAGACTGTATGAGAAGGGGACGTGCAACGGATGGAGTATGCCTCTGATGTAAACACTGAGCAGTATACTGCGGTTACAATAAAACCTGTATCCTGCATTCAAGAAATATAATGAATGATCATTGAATTAGGAAATGTCTAAACATGTAAATACAAAATTATTTTGTAGCGAGATATATTAACTCTTAAAATTTAATGTAATATACTCACATCATCCTTGAATATGTGCATTGCAGTGAAGAGTTACGTACATTTTGAGCGACTGCAAAGTAACCTCCTCCAATGGTCACTTAAACAGTTTTTATTTTGGAAAAATGTACGTTCAACATCACACGATGTAATACGTACATATTTGAAGAACGGAAAGTCACTACTTTTAGTGCACCAACTTCAGATGTCTTGTCGTGACCTGATTGTACATAATTTATAATACGAAATTGTGAATAGGCAGAATTTTTAGCAATAATGTTTCTCAACTTACATTTCACTTTTTCTGAAATTAGTGAATTGTTATTTTGGATAACGGTTTGTGATACTTTATCCACTATATTAAGGGCTTCTGAGAGTTGTAGTCTAGACGATTCTAACAGGATGATGCTATTGGACACGATTTTAAAATTAGAATCAATGAACAGAATATCTTCCAATAGCTGTTCAGAAGGCAATGATTTTACAGCTGCAACAGCGGAACTGTCTGTGCTATCCAATGCATCAATTACCTCCATTATTTTTCCGTAATGTTCTGCATAATAATTAACAGCATCCAACCACGTTCCCCAACGGGTAAAGACTGGCTGCGGGGGTAAGGGTATTCCAGGGGCAATTATTTGGAACAGCAACACTCTCATTGTAGTACGTTTGATTGAATTCTTGTCTGCACTGAACAAATGTTAAGCTTTGACTATTCCAACCACAGTAATGCAAAAACAAGTGCTTACATAGGTATACATTAGCTGAAGCTGCTCTATCTATTTGGACCGGTCACATCTCTTAACATGAACTGCTTATACTACGAGATCGGGCGGTCGCTCACCTCTTCTATACTACCGTACATCGGCAACCTGATTGCATGCTGCGTGTGGCAATTCAACGAAGTCTGATTATTATTATTATTATTATTATTATTATTATTATTATAAAGCTTGTTACGGTTCATGTATGTGCGCTACCTATCGGATTATGCCATGAACTACTTAGCGCTCGAGCGAAAACGTCCGATGCAGACCTCTGCACCTCAAATCTACTGTCACGAGTCGGGCCGGTACTGGGTCGCGGTCCGGAGTTTGGTAGACTGTGCGAAGATGTGTTCATCGTGAAAGAAGCAGAGGAGACGAGACGGGTTACGACCGCCGGGCTAGTGCAGACAGTGCCCTCTGACACCTGGAGAAACGGAACAAAGCTGCCGTGTTGTAGCGACTAGCTGGGAATCCGTGCCTGCATTCGTCAGCGTCATATTGTGCAGCCTGGCGCATAGAGGTTATGGCGAACAATGAAACAGCATTGACATTTGAGATATTGCATGTTAGATACGAGCAGCAGACAGAAACATTTCGGTTCGACATTTCGCATTGTCCTGCAAGTGGACGCCCCTCCTGCAGGCGGACAAAGACATGCGCAATGATCTGAATATGCCTATGGAATGAGATGATGAAGTTAATAATATGATATGAAATCTAATTTGTTTTTTTCTACAGGGAAGAGGAAGGGAAATGGACCGTGGAAATGAAAATTCCAACCTGCATTTGCTCAAGTAACTATGGAAAACCACGAAAAAACCACAGTCAGTTTGGTTGTTTCAGGGATTTGAACCGCGGATCTTCCGAACGCGAACCGCTGGTCATCTGCTCATTTTACACCTTGGGTGATCAAATTATTAGGGACACTTGGTAAAAGTAGGAATTTCATCTTCAAATTCACATGAAACAGAAGTAATTTGGATTTTCTCAACTGGAAAAGCTCTATTACTCTAAATAGTGTTTTATAAACAATATTATTACATATTTAATTGTGTAATAATGAATATGGAATGAAATAAACAAGAAAACTAATATTTTGTCACACATCCCTTTGCAGCAATTACAGCTTTAACTCTCTTTGGCATACTAGAAATGCATTGGATAGAATTGTTTTTAATTGCTTGGCCGTGATGCCACACATTGATAAGTTTTTCTATTAAAGATTGTTTATTTGTAACAATTTCTAAATGAACTTGCCTCTTCATTAGCTCCCAAATATTTTCAATCAGATTAAGGTCCGGAGATTTACCAGGCCAATCTAGAACCCTGATTTTGTTATCAGACAGGAATTTTGTCACCTTATTTGCCTTGTGACAGGGCGCAGAGTCGTGCATGAGTACAAAATAACCATCTGGAAACCATTCACGGACTTGTGAAAGAAGCCATTCCTTCAGAACCTTTATGTATTGATATTTTTTCATCATTCCCTGAACAAAATACAGGCGACCAGTTTCATGACCACTAATCACAGACCACACCATGAGGCTTAGAGGATGTTTAACAGTCTTCATAATGCAGCCATTTTATTGTACTTTTCAGCAAGTATCTGTATGGTAGTTTCATCTGAAAAACACATCTGAAAAAAGAAATAAACAGTACATAAAACACATTTGCACAAAGTAAAATTGTGACTAACAAAGAAATCATGTGAATGACAAACAACTCACTTTTTTCCAATCATCCACAGTCCAAGATTGATGCTGCTTTGCCCAAGAGAGACGCTTCTTCACCATGTAAGGTTTCAGGAATGGTTTCTTGGTTGAAGTGCGACATGAAAACCCTAACTCTTTGATCCTCCGACGGGTTGTCATAGAAGATATGTTGATTCCAGCATCTCTCATTGGCGCCTTTCTATGTAGAAGACTGTTAAACATCCTCTAAGCCTCATGGTGTGTCTGTGATTAGTGGTCATGGAACTGGTCGCCTGTATTTTGTTCAAGGAATGATGAAAAAATATCAATACATAAAGGTTCTGAAGGAACGGCTTCTTTCACAAGTCCGTGAATGGTTTCCAGATGGTGATTTTGTGTTCATGCACGACTCTGCGCCCTGTCTGCATTGGGTTCTGGATTGGCCTGGTAACTCTCCGGACCTTAATCTCATTGAAAATATTTGGGAGCTAATGAAGAGGCAAGTTCATTCAGAAATTGTTACAAATAAGCAATCTTTAATAGAAAAACTTATCAATGTGTGGCATCACAGCCAAGAAATTAAAAACAATTGTATCCAATGCATTTTTAGTATGCCAAAGAGAGTTAAAACTGTAATTGCTGCAAACGGATGTGTGACAAAATATTTTCTTGTTTATTTCATTCCATATTCATTATTACACAATTAAATATGTAATAATATTGTTTATAAAACACTATTTAGAGTAATAAAGCTTTTCCAGTTGAGAAAATCCAAATTACTTGTGTTTTATGTGAATTTGAAGATGAAATTCCTACTTTTACCAAGTGTCCCTAATAATTTGATCACTTACTGTACTATCAGGTCTTTGAGCGGCCTCTCTAGAGTGTTGACGTCGTCCTTGTCACCGTAGTAAATACACATTTTAATATTTCATCAGAATCGTTCAAGATTGGCGACAGACACGCCATGGATTTATTCCAATTAATCGCAATTTGCAGCTTGATGCTTTACTTTTCGCTGATGATCTAGTTCTCATAGCATCAACTGAAGATGATTTACAATATTCAGTACACAATTTAAATAAGGTCAATGAAAAATATAACATGGAAATTAATATTGAAAAAACGAAAATCATGTCATTTTGTGGGAAATTTCCTGTACCAAGTAAAATCTGTATGAATAATAAAATAATAGAAAGAGTAAATACTTGCACTTACCTTGGCTATACACTATCACCTTATGATGAATTAGATATTGCTGAAAAAATACGTAAATATAATAAAACAATGGGGATCATTAATAAAATCATGAAACCTTCACTAGTACAAAGAAACACAAGAATAGGCTTGTATAAAACCTTAGCACAGCCAGTATTAAGCTATGGTAGCGAAGCGTGGACTGTGAAGAATAAAGACGTCAGTAGAATAACAGCAAGTGAGATGAGGTTTATGGGAGCAACAGCTGGATATACTCGCTGGGATCATAAAAAAATGATGAGGACATAATGCAAGAACTTCAAATAGAACCCATTATGCAGTTCATCAGTAAATATCAACTTCAGTGGAAGGGTCATCTCGAACGAATGGATCGATGCAGAATTCCAAAAGCACTGTTTCATTACCATCCGCATGGCAAAAGATCTCTGGGTCGTCCGAAGAAGAGATGGACTGAAAATTCTAGTTTGAGACCGTAACAGGTCACTCGGCCTAATACTTGTTAGGAAGACGACGACATTTTCACGAGATTAACTCCATGGAATTATTTTCTGAAAGTTTTAGAAAACGAATAGCCATAAGTCTCTGTACATTGGTGTCAACTTATAAATCATCAGGTACGGCATATTTAGATAGATAGGTAGGTAGATAGATAGATAGATAGATAGATAGATAGATAGATAGATAGATAGATAGATAGATAGATAGATAGATAGATAGATAGATAGATAGATAGATAGATAGATAGGTAGGTAGGTAGGTAGGTAGGTAGGTAGGTAGATAGATAGATAGACAGGTAGGTAGGTAGGGAGGTAGGTAGGTAGGTAGGGAGTTAGGTAGGTAGGATAGATAGGCAGACAGACAGACAGATAGATAGATAGATAGATAGATAGATAGATAGATAGATAGATAGATAGATAGATAGATAGATAGATAGATAGATAGATAGATAGATAGATAGATAGATAGATAGATAGATAGATAGATAGATAGATAGATAGATAGATAGATAGATAGATAGATAGATAGATAGATAGATAGATAGATAGATAGATAGACAGACAGACAGACAGACAGACAGACAGACAGATAGATGAATTTAATGTCATTCAGCGATTTACAGCCATAGACAACGTCAGAGTAGATATATATATATAATACATGGCTGCTACAAATGAATAAATGTAAGAATAAAATAAAAAATAAATATACAGTCACCAGATAATCACAAAAACAGGTTAAGAGTTAAAAAGAAATAGTATAAAATCTGGTTAAAATGTACAGATTTGTCAATTACATGAGGTTAAAACAAATAGTATCTAAAACGTAATATTGCTAAAATCATTGACACTCTAGATTGGATTTGCCATCAAAGTCCTTCTCACCATCCTTCTGAAAGTAAAATATGACGTGTTTCTTATATGCAATGGTAAAGAATTATAAAGTTTATAAGATATGGAAATAAAACTATAGCTTGTAGTACTATATTTGTACTTCGTTACTGTAGACCGAACTGACTGCTGTGAGAAATATTTTGCATGGTAACAAAGGCTGAGGTATTAAGATTTATGACTTCAAGTTAACTGTACATAGACTGTGTTAGTGAAAATCAATGCCGTATGAAATTATGGGATAAAATAGATATGCCGTGATATTACACAGAATGCTGAATATGCGTTGAGCTCCAGTTGATGCTTTTAGTATCTCTGTCAATACAAGCTACAGCGTTAACCATGCGTTCATTTAAACGAATTGTTCATTCGGATAATCGTTTCAAATATTGGAATTATGTAAAGTTTCGATTTCTCCATCATAGACAGACATTTATTGTAAAAGCAGTGACGTACTTCGAGGAAATATTAGTTACGCCATACGACTTTGAAGCTTTTACCTTTTATTTATACCACGAAACAAATATGCACTAGTTTTCAGAACGCTTTTGTAAATAGTCCGTGCATATATCACATGAAAAGATTGTTTCTTTTTTGACATAACTAGCAATGCGATATCATATTAAGGCTGTAATTACCTTCCAATTATATGTCCCTCAAATTGAACTCAAAATACATTACTATGGCTTAAGCGATTGCGTGCAAGTTGGACGATGCACGGTACGAGAATTAAAAATTGTTTACAGAGTCTTAGATTATATGAAATATTTGTCTTTTATCGTGCTAATCAATTGACTGTCAGTTCCGTCTAAGAATGGATGCTAAAGAGAAAAACGTAATGGTCCAAAAACCTCGCTAGTTTAAGAAGCTGAAGTGTTACCTAATGTGTTGTGTCCATTAACCCTAGCTACTCCATAATAATAATAATAATAATAATAATAATAATAATAATAATAATAATAATAATAATGTTTTATTTTCGCTGGCAGAGTTAAGGCCATAAGTCCTTCTCTTCCACTCAACCAGCCTTAATCAATACAATACATATTTAAATTACAAATATTTACACTACACTTAAAAGGTTCTCCAGCAATATTCTTCAGTTTTAACGACTAGTAGACTACATATTTATTTAAATTTAGATAAACCTATAAGGTAAAGTATTAACTTAATTTATGAGCTAGTTTAATTCAATGAATTATAATTAATTTAAGATTTGAGATAGCTAGTAAAATGATGAAAATTAATTTAATATAAGCTTACTAGGACTATGTTACAGGGAGAAAAAAAAAATATATATATATATAAATCTAAAATATATTTCTATAATGAGAATATTAATGTAATTGCCATTAGAGGTTACGTAAATCTATTTAGAGAAGTTAATGATAATAATAAGAATGGACAAATGTTAGTTTCATTATAAGTAACAAATATTAATCAGCAATTAATCTGTTAAGTAAGAATTTATGTAATTTTGACCTAAATGAAGTTATTGTCCAACAACCCCTTACATCACTCGGAAGCGAGTTCCAAATTCTAGCAACTGAAACTGTATAAGATGAAGAATATAAAGATGTCTTGTGGTAGGGTATAATGAGTAAATTGTTATGATGAGATCTTGTACTTAGCTGATGATATGCGGATAAATTTTGGAAACGAGAAGCCAAATAGATTGGGGTAGCGGTGCGCAAAATTTTAAATACAACGAGGCATAAACCTCACGAATTATTGCTTTATACAAATGATTTGTTTTACATAGGAAAAAAACTTAAAAAAAAAAACCCTATCATCACTAGAGTTTTGTGGTTCCCCACTTTTAATATTGAACATAGGCCTACAATTCGCAGATTCGCTTGTGTCAACAGCCCGTATATTTCACTCTTTCTCACACAAACTTGTCCACACTTCGTATTCAAACTCTTTGTTTTCTTTTTCCAGCGAGCTATCAATAATTCATGACAACAGACATGAATTCTGTTTTAGAATTTCAATGAGAAAGGGCAGAGAATAAATTATTTTTTGAATAAATAATATTTTATACAGTGGTGTGTTATGAAACTTAAAGTTGGACTGTAAAAGAAGACCGACTTGGAGACCAAAGCGCTAAAGTTGTGCTTGTAAGTCGGAGACCAGGCCGTAACGTAATTATGCTTTTAGGAATGGACTGAATAGTCCTACAATAGACATAAACACAAAAAGTGTAGGTTATACTCGTGCTTGTAAATAGGTTGCCTGATACCAGGATGTCCGAAGTGATTCTGAATTCTAATTAAAATAATCCGAATTGATTTCCGTATATAATGCGGTAAACAACTCTAAAATATCCAAAGTGGTTTCAGATTATATTTGGGAAATGACGTGATACTTCTTTCGATATATCGAACAATGTTTATATTGGTACTAAATCCACGCTTCAGTGTCTTGAAATATTTCCTCTATCTGATAATAATAATAATAATAATAATAATAATAATAATAATAATAATAATTCTTTATTTATACTGGCAGAGTTAAGGCCATAGGGCCTTCTCTTACACTCTACCAGGTCACAAAGTATACAACCAGTTAAAATTTAACAAAAAAGTTAAAGAACAGGATACTAACAAATTACAAAAAAATAATAATAATAGTATAATAAAATCGACACTAAACAACATGAAAATAATACAGTAATAGAAAAAAGAAAGTAAAATATATTGGAATATAGTAAAAGCAACTAATTTAGTACAAATGGTTAATATGGAAAACGTAAGGTAGAATGTAACAAAATGGAATGTAATAAAATAATAATAAAAAAAGAAAGAAATACGAATATTAAATAAAATTCACAATAAAATGGCTATGATAATAAATTCATCGGCTGATAAAGATAACAAAAACGGGAAAGGAAGGAAAGAAATATATAGCCTATACTTTTACAAAACTATGGCAGAAAAAAGGGCTTATAACTGAAAGGAATCTAATTCAAAAAGTGCAATTTTAATTTATTTTTGAAACTAGACAGTGTCCGACAGTCTCTGACATGTGGTAGAGAGTTCCAGAGATGAGCTGCAGAGACTGTGAAAGATGAAGAGTAGAAGGATGTTCTGTGTTTAGGAATGGAGAGTGTGATATAGTGTTGTGAGCGAGTATCTATTTCGTGATATGAGGACAAATGTTGAAAACGAGAAGCTAAGCAGCTAGGGTTAGAGGTTTGAAGAACATTGAAGAGTAAAGTGAGAGAGTGAATAGTTCTTCGCTCTTTGAGACGGGCCCAGGACAGCATATTTAGTGAAGGTGTGATACGGTCAGATCTACAGACGTTGCAAATAAATCGAACACATGCATTATGAACACGCTGTAGTCTGTCTCCTGTTAAGGTCAGTGTAGAGAGTGTCACAGTAATCAAAATGAGGCATCAAGAGCGACTGCACTAAATTCTTCTCGAGAAGCAACGGAAGGAAATTTCGAATTCTTTTTAGTGTGTGAATTTTCATAAAAATTATTTTACATGTGTGTGTGATTTGAGTATTCCAACTTAAGTTTTTGTCCATATAAATTCCTAGATTTTTTACTCTATCACTGTAAGGGATAACAGTTTAATTCATTTTAACAGGAGATAAGTCACCTGTGTTTAATTTACTTAAAAGTTGTTGATGTCCCATTATAATTGCCTGTGGTTTGTCTGAGTTCAATTTCAGTCCAAAATCTGAGGTAAAATCCTGAACATTGACACTCAAATACGAGTATATTCACTAATTCTTTGCAGTAAACGTAAACAAAACGAAGATTATACAGAGTGTTTAAGAAAGGTGTCGCATATTTTTTACAGGTGGTAGCATTCGTCGAAACTAGGAAATAAGTTTCTGTGAAAATGTACCCGGAAACAAATATCTGTTGAGATATGGGCCATGCTGTATTGTGGGTTACGGTACCCACCTGTCTGTTACGTAGACACTACAGAAGATGCTCTATGTGGTTGCCACGCATCGTTACACATGCTGCAGCCCTTGTCAATTAATCACGGAATGTCGTGACCACAGCTGGCTGTTGTCGGATTTGCTCACATGCATTGGATACACGCTCTTGTAACGTTTGTACGTTGTCGATGGGTGTGACATACACCAATGTCTTTAAATGTCCCCATAGCCAGAAATCCAGACTGATATTAGAGAAATGTACTGTGGACATATTTTTGTAACATCGATACTCAGCAATGTCGGAGTTTGTGTAAGATATTACACTGATACGAACATTCATTTCCTTGTAATCTTCAACCGCAGCTGCCACGCTGTTACATAAAGCTACGAAGGAAGAAGTTCCATTCACCTTTCAGACTGTGGCATAGTTTTGACAGTTTAAACATGTAACAAGAATCTAACTGCTCCAGTATGAAGTTGTTTGATTTGTAATCTTGGATAGCGAAATTGAAGTTTAACTTTGTTAGTTCAGTATAATGGGATAAGAAATTAGCAGGTTTCTCTTCGAGTGAAGGGTTAATGATCAAAGTTGTTGCAGGGTGTTCAATTTTCGGTTTAGTACGATGTGTAGAGGCGATCGATTCAGTTTCAATTACATAATTTTCCTCAAATTTAACACAAATTACCATTCTAATTAGAGTTATAACAGATTCCTTTCACTTGTTCATTGTGGGAGGTATGTTGCAGTTGTTTCTATTGATGTCACATTATCGATATCGGTATTACACTAACAATGAATCTGAGCGCCATTTCTCGTAGTGAGGTATAGATTTATTTTTACTCCACATTGAATGAAAATTCCTTGTTTCCTATTTCATATTAATCTGTGTGTTCTTTTAGAGAGTGGTTGAATATAATCATAGGTGAGGGGGTGAAACCTACAAAGTAGGACTTGTTTTAGATACAAAGCACGTACGGTCAGAAGACCCGTGCATTGGATTGGATTTTAGAGAAAATTATGGTAATATAACATATGTATGTATATTACTCAATAAAGCCATCTATCTACCTATCTATCTATCTATCTATCTATCTATCTATCTATCTATCTATCTATCTATCTATCTATCTATCTGTCTGTCTGTCTGTCTGTCTGTCTGTCTGTCTGTCTGTCTGTCTGTCTGTCTGTCTGTCTGTCTGTCTGTCTGTCTGTCTGTCTGTCTGTCTGTCTGTCTGTCTGTCTGTCTGTCTGTCTGTCTGTCTGTCTGTCTCTGTCTGTCTGTCTCTGTCTGTCTGTCTGTCTGTCTGTCTGTCTGTCTGGCTGCCTGCCTGCCTGTCTGCCTGTCTCTGTCTCTGTCTGTGTCTGTGTCTGTGTCTGTGTCTCTGTCTCTGTCTCTCTGTCTGTCATTGTACGTTAAATGTAATAAATACTGCAAAGCCTTAAAACACAGATATTCATTTTGAAACACCCGGTACTATATTCTAGAAATCCGTGGTGTCCCACTTTTTCCCTAAAGAAAGTGATTGTCCCATTTTCACTCAAAGGAATTATGGTCACCCTGTGTCCAGACATTTAGCCAACAGGCTCGCTTATTGTTTTGTTTCGAAGGTGCACATTTACCAAAAGGTGAAATGCGTGTGCGTACGTATAAGCACGCTTAAAGGCAATCTCACGTCGAATTACGTCATAGCGTACACTCAAAGGACTTTGTGTGAGTTCAAAATTAGACTCAAATCGTTGTCAAGCAGATAGTTTTACTTCAGACCTCTCCTCTACATTGTATCTCCATCCACGCCTTTAGGCAGGCGGGAAGTCTGTATCGGCTATTTACGTATCTGTATTAATTGCAGGGGAAGCACTGAAGGTGTAATTCCGAGGCCAACAAACGCTCGACTTGTTCATTTTGTCTCCGTTACGCTTGATCGAAGCGCTGCTCTTGTCATATTTGATCGCAGTCTTTTTATAGCAGATACGTACGCGACTACGGGGGTTATTTTCGTCACATTCAAATATATAACTGTTTCGCAGAATATCTTATTGTGCTACGTGTTGCATTATGAGATTTCAAATTGCAGTGTTCAGTATTACGGCGAACAGTTAACTTGTGAGCTAGTTTCAGTCCTCAGGAATATTGGAAGTATGTAAATGGGTAAATGCAGGAACCTTCTATTGCATCAGATTGAAACTCTTTTCAGAAATTTGTATACACGTAAATCTGTACAGAACACGTGACCTACAAAAAATATAGCTGCCGTTACAAATGGTAAAATAAAAATTAAATTTGAAAGCGCAAGGTCCCTTTCGTTTTACTTTTCGTTGACGAAAACTATCCAGATGCGTCACATACTCCACTGCAATCATGTAACTTACAAGTGTACTTCATTATATCAGTATCTGCTATCCCACGAACTCTGTTATTTATTGTCATTTGGTTATTTGAGTAATTATAACGAATTCTTGACACTACCTGTCAGTAGTAACCCAGAATGATAGGAACGTTGCAGACAAAATGTTACCTTTATCTTCACTTCATTGCTCATACTGAAGCCTGTTCCGGCTTCACTCCTTCCATTTCTTCCAGGTTATTTCCCTGATTTCGATTTTTTTTATTTTATTTGGTTATTTTACGACGCTGTATCAACATCTAGGTTATTTAGCGTCTGAATGATATGAAGGTGATAATACCGGTGAAATGAGTCCGGGGTCCAGCACCGAAAGTTACCCAGCATTTGCTCGTATTGGGTTCAGGGAAAACCCCGGGAAAAACCTCAACCAGATAACTTGCCCCGACCTTAGATTCGAACCCGGACCACCTGGTTTCGCGGCCAGACGCGCTGACCGTTGCTCAACAGGTGTGGACCCTGATTTCGATGACCTTTGCGATTGTAAGAATGGATATGCTTAGGGATATTTAATTTCTAATTTCTTTACAACTATCTCTATCTCCCCCCCCTCTCTCTTTCTCTTAGTGTTTTATCGGAACTTCCTGCTTTCTGTTCCTGCACAATGTGAATTTGCTTTTCCTTCGTACGTTCCTGCGTCTGTTTGGAATTCGTTGTGTCTACAACGATTGATCCTGTACAATTAGATTAACTTTGTCCATGAATGGAAGACATAATAATACAATTTTAGTCATTCATTTAGTGATGTTCATTTAAACGTACAGTACCGTGCAAATTAATCCGAACAACGTAATTACTTATGCAAAAACACTCAAACGTAATAAAAAAAAGGATCTAAGACATACCTCAGTAATCTATGTGGCCTCCCTTGTTCCTAATAACAGCTCTGAGACGATTTGGCATGGATTCCACTAATTTCCCACAAATATTCTTCATTTCTTCATCGCGAAACCATACACCAATGAGGGCAGAAATCATCTTCTCCGTTGTAGAACAATCCATTTTTTGCATTCTTCTTTTGCAAATTGACCACAAGTTCTCAATGGGGTTGATGTCGGGTGAGTTGCCTGGCCAGGGGAGTATCTGAATATTCTTCTTGTTGAAGAATTCTGTAGTTTTTCGAGACGTATGGCATGGTGCCAGGTCTTGTTGGAACACACCTCTGCCATCCGGAAATGATTTTTGCAGCTGGGGTACGATTCTGGTTTCCAATAAGTGAATATATTTGTCAGAATTCATCATTCCCTTGATAGGTATTAATGCTCCAGGCCCTTCATGTGTAAAACAACCCCAAAACATTACTTTAGGGGGGTATTTGGGTACTTGTTGGAAATGAGCTGCTGTTACTTTTTCGGATCCTTTCCGTACGTAAGAAACACGGTGGCCGTGGACCTCGAAATGAGACTCATCGGAAAAAAGTACATTCTTCCAGTCATTCACTGTCCAGGGTTGATGTAATTTTGCCCACATTAAGCGTTTTTTGCACATAACAGGGGTTAGCAGTTGCTTCTTAATAGGCTTACGAATCCTTCGTCCAGCTTCCAAAAGCCTACGCCGCACTGTTGTGACGTGAATATTCGCCCCAGTGGTAGCCATTAACTCGCGGGTTAAGTTGACAGTAGTTAGTCTAGGATTTAATTTACTTTTCCTGACAAACGATCATCTGCAGGTGAAGTCTTCCTTTTCCGGCCACAGTTTCCTTTTTTTTGGGGGTGTGATGGATCCAGTCTCCCTGTATCGTTTTATGATCGAATTAACAGTAGCCAAACCGATGTGACATTCTGCAGCAATTTGCCTCTGTGTCATAGAAGAATGCTCTGCTAATGTTATAATTGTAGACCGTTTTCGTGGAGTTGTATCCATTTGTGAAGACGACAGAATGTACACAGGATTGCAGTATTAAGTCTTCAACACAACTGAAATGCTTATAAGTACAAAACGACAGGCAAAATGTCACATATTATAAAAAAATAATAATGACAGACCTTCAACAATGGCATTACACGTACTACAGATGTCAATTAAAGCGGTATGAGCAGCTGTGAGGCCAACAATGACAGTAAATGTAAAAATATGTCGTTCGGATTAATTTGCACGCTACTGTATTACACAGTAATGAATTATGTAAGATTCACTATAACGGTTGTCTTCCTCAATGCATTCTTGCATTGATCCGATGCAAATCTGTTACCTCCAGAAATGATTGTTTTATGTAAATTAAATACTATGTATGCAGAAGAAAATGGCAACAAATGACATAAACACCAAGTTACGTCAACCATTCCTTAGAATAGGTGGGTTTGTAGAAAAATGTACACTATATGACTGTGACCTGGATTATAAATGAATAAATAAAGTTATTTGTCTGTTTATATTTGTATTTGGTAGAATATGGAACATGTCAAAAATCTTAATAGTACTAAAATGTCTTAATTCATAGTTAGAGTCTAGTTTAAATATATACAGAAGGGTTTTACAATATAATAATAATAATAATAATAATAATAATAATAATAATAATAATAATAATAATAATAATAATAATGGCTTTATTTAACCTGGCAGAGTTAAGGCCGTAAGGCCTTCTCTTACACTCAACCAGGATTAAAACTTGCTTACACAGTTAAACATAAAACTTGATCGGAATTAAGTAATTACATACTGATACATAATGAGATCAAAAGAGGTAGTTACATAAAATTTACCTCATAAAATAAAAATAAACATAGTGAAATACACATTAATTTGTTAGAATCAAATACGAATCACATAAAAACAGAAGCCGATAATTCAATAAAAAAAGAAAAATGTACACAGTAAAAATAAAAATAAACACATTAGTATACATATTAGTATTAGATTACAATTAAGTAGGATTTACATAATTAAACCAGAAACCGACAATTGAATAAAATGTACACAAAAAATAGATTAATAATAACATAGTGGGATACATATTGGCATTAAGTGATAAATAAACACGATTTAGATAATAAAAATAAGAAACAAGAAAAAAAAATAAATAAAAATAAAAATAAAAATAAATACAGTGGAACACATTTGCAACACGTTAGGTCTGGCAACTCATCATAAGATATTTTTGTAATTTACATTTAAAGGAAATTAAAGTTCGGCAGCCCTTGACTTCAGGCGGCAGAGAATTCCAGTGACGAGAAGTAGCAACAGTGAAAGATGAAGAATAAAGAGATGATGTGTGGAGTGGTATTTCTAGCGTGTTATCATATTGTGACCGAGTATTTAAGTTATGATACCGAGAAAGACTGTGGAATCGGACAGATAAGTAAGAGGGAGTAGAGGTGTGCAAAATTCGGCATAAGAGAGAAAGGGAATGTAACTTTCTCCTCTCATTTAACCTGAGCCACAATAATTTATCGAAAGAAGGCGAAATGTGATCGTAGTAGCGGACATTACAAATGAAACGAACACACGCATTATGAACACGTTGCAGTTTCTGGGATAAATCCACCCTGAGATCACTGAATAAAGCGTCACAATAATCGAAATGAGGCAGTCTATTAGTCTATTAGTAAAACACAAGGGGTTAATATCAATGCTTACTTAATACAAGACAGAAATATTCGCTGTTTTAACCACAAATCCATAGTTGTGATAGATGATCGAAAATTTTTGACCAGTAGTGTGTGTGTGTGTGTGTGTGTGCGTGCGTGCTTGCTTATGCACGTATGTATGCAGATACAGATACAGTAGGCCTACATGGGGTTTGTAGGTACAGACGTGGACAAATTATTAGCAAAATTTAAGAGTTTTATTATATATTTTTACAAAATATGATTCTTCAATTTAGACTACAGTTGACATTTTTGTGTATTTCCAAATAATTAGCAAAATTGAAGATTTGTATTGTATATTTTTCAAAATTTAACTCCTCAATTTGGACTACAGTTGATATTTTTGCATATTTACAAATTATTAGCAAAACTGAAGGTTTTGTTGTATATTTTTGCAAAATTCGATTCTTCAATTTGTACTACAGTTGACATTTTGGATATTTCGAAATTATTAGCAAAACTGAAGATTTTTGTTTTATATTTTTACAAAATTTGACTCTTCAATGCAGTTGACAATTTTGCTAATTTACAAATTATTAGCAAAATTGAAGACTTTTATTATATATTTTTACAAAACTTGACTCTTCAATTTAAACTACAGTTGACATTTTCGCATATTTCTGTCTACTGTAGTGATGGATATATCCAAAATTGTCAAATGTAGTCTAAATTGAAAAGTCAAATTCTGTAAACAGAATTATCATAAAAATTTTCAATTTTTTAATAATTTGTCCACGTCTGTATGTGTGACATTTTCTGTTTTAGGTAGATGACTCTGAAATAATTCACCATCCCTTTTTCTTCGCCATGATTCGAGTGTACTTGACGGCAGAAATGCGCGCGCTGTCAGGCATTAAACTGTTAATCTTCTCGTTGCCACATTTAACGGCGCTCCAGAGGCCGAGAGTTGAGCTGGTGATGATGGGCAGAAGCTGTCAAAGGCTCTCTGCTGCCTTTCATAGCACCATTATAACTTTTAGCAGCGCGGTATAATCGAACATGATTCTTTGATGAGGACGTGAAGCCTGAGAATTCTTTAAAGCGCATTGGAGGAACACAAAAGGAACATAAAATATCGATAACTCGTTGGAAACCTCACACAAAGCCCGGACTGCGACGAGCGCAAGCCTGCATGAGCGCCCTCTACCTGGAAATGCCCTGTAGTTACTTAGTTCGCTCGTCATAATTCTTCTGGACGTGAACACCGCGGGGGCATCAGGCATTGCGCTGTTGTACGAGGACTCAGTTCTACCGAAACTTGAGACTTTCGTACGTTGACGGTGTCTGCAATTACTGTGTGGTGATTCTGTAGAATTAGTAATTAGAACGTTGCGAAATTGGAGGAAATGAAAAGAGAGACGAGTACACTAGTAAGAGATAATGAAATATATGAACAAAGAAACGGCGAGATAAGAATAGGAAATGAAAACAGAAAAAACACAAGATAAAACTAAGGAAACATAGTTATTGTTATGCAAATCCGGCTTTCAGGGAAAGCTCCCTGAGAAGCAGACTTGAATATTTTCAAGAGAAAAGTTGTTCCGTGGCCGAGTACCGATCCCGGAACCCTTCGCTTAGCGCATGAATGCTTTACCGTCTCAGCTACCCAGGAACTGCACCCGACACCGACCCAAATTTTCCTTTATATCCACACAACTTAATTTGGCTAACAAAGCGCCAGAAACCCAACTCTGAGTTCACACAAACTCTGTGTGACTTGATGTATTTTTTTTATTTTAGTAGGTTATTTTACGTCGCTTTATCAACATCTGAGGTTATTTAGCGTCTGAATGAAATGAAGGTGATAATGCCGGTGGAATGAGTCCGGGGTCCAGCACCGAAAGTTACCCAGCATTTGCTCGTATTGGGTTGAGGGGAAAACCCCGGATAAAATGTGAACCCGGTAACTTGCCCCGACCAGGAATCGAACCGGGCTACCTGATTTCGCGACCAGACGCGCTAACCGTTACTCCACAGGTGTAGACTGTGCAACTTCAATTGTGGTTTTCTGTTAACTTATCTGCAGTGATGTTATGCAAATCCGGTTTTTAAATAACTCGAAGGTTCATTGCCGCCCTCACATAAGCCCGCCATTGGTCCCTATCCTGTGCAAGATAATCCAGTCTCTACCATCATATCCCACCTCCCTCAAATGCATTTTAATATTATCCTCCCATCTACGTCTCGGCCTCCCCAAAGGTCTTTTTCCCTCCGGCCTTCCAACTATTACTCTATATGCATTTCTGGATTCGCCCATGCGTGCTACATGCCCTGCTCATCTCAAACGTCTGGATTTAATGTTCCTAATTATGTCAAGTGAAGAATACAATGCGTGCAGTTGTGTGTTGTGTAACTTTCTCCATTCTCCTGTAACTTCATCCCGCTTAGCCCCAAATATTTTCCTGAGTACCTTATTCTCAAACACCCTTAATCTCTGTTCCTCTCTCAAAGTGAGAGTCCAAGTTTCACAACCATACAGAACAACCGGTAATATAACTGTTTTATAAATTCTAACTTTCAGATTTTTTGACAGCAGACTGGGTGATAAAAGCTTCTCAACCGAATAATAACAGGCATTTCCCATATTTATTCTGCGTTTAATTTCCTCCCGAGTGTCATTTATATTTGTTACTGTTGCTCCAAGATATTTGAATTTTTCCACCTCTTCGAAGGATAAATCTCCAATTTTTATATTTCCATTTCGTACAATATTCTGGTCACGCGACATAATCATATGCTTTGTCTTTTCGGGATTTAATTCCAAATCTATCGCTTTACTTGATTCAAGTAAAATTCCCTTGTTATTCCTTTCGTATGTAAGCCTCTGTCTGTACTATGACAACTGTTAGAATATTCAATTTGAAACTCTCGTAATTTCAGACAAAATATGTAAATTAAACATTACTTTATTTTTACAAAGTATTTATGAACAATTCTGCAGACAATCGATAACCTGCAGATTACGTTCAACTTGCTGCATATTGTACAGCAATCGCAAGCTCATTGTAACTGATAGTAGCCTTCTGGGTTCTTTTTGACGTTCATTTATTTTACTAAAGAATTTGGATGAGTGTTCTCGTTACAGTCTCATACGACGCGGAGTATATTATGTTTGGTTTGTTGCCAAGCCATTCTTGAGAATGCTTCTTATAGACCCTTCGTTCGAAAGATTTATCATACGAGTGTCTCAGACGTCGCGCCGACGCCAACCCCAGGGACGCCGACGGTAACTTGTATCTCGGATAGTTAATGCAACCGCCTCAGTTGACAGAGCTCTGGCTTCAAATCTCGGCGATGGCGAAGTTATGTTTATTGTGGACAAAGTCAAAATTACGATAGTTTTTCGGGACTCTCCTGTTTGTCCCCTTTAATCCACAAATACTTCACAATCCCCCTTCGTTACAACTCCGTTTCGAAAAAAAAAGGCATCCACTTATGTTTGTTTGGCGTCGTATCGGCCGCCAACCAAAAATTGGTTGTTGACAGTAGTGGATTCTACAGGGCTCAGATATCTTCAGCAAAGCCGAAGAGAACATAGGTTAAGTGTATTTGAGAATAAGGTGCTTAGGAAAATATTTGGGGCTAAGAGGGATGAAGTTACAGGAGAATGGAGAAAGTTACACAACACAGAACTGCACGCATTGTTTTCTTCACCTGACATAATTAGGAACATTAAATCCAGATGTTTGAGGTGGATAGGGCATGTAGCACGTATGGGCGAATCCAGAAATGCATATAGAGTGTTAGTTGGGAGGCCGGAGGGAAAAAGACCTTTAGGGAGGCCGAGACGTAGATGGGAAGATAATATTAAAATGGATTTGAGGGAGGTGGAATATGATGATAGAGACTGGATTAATCTTGCTGAGGATACGGACCAATGGCGGGCTTATGTGAGGGCGGCAATGAACCTCCGGGTTCCTTAAAAGCCAGTAAGTAAGTAAAGCCGTAGAGAAGGCAATCTACATAGGAGAAGAAAACACTGTAAGACAAACCTGACATGCTGAGGTGCCGGTAAATCCTCCATGGAATTATTTTATTACTCAGAAATTTAACAAAAACTGTACGTTTTGGCAGGAAATTTGTAAGAGTTTGTATACGAAGATCGTGAAACAATTTGACATATACGAGAAAAGGCATATCACGACAAATCACAAGAAAATATTTGTTTTCCTAATTTCTCTCTCCGTGATTGCAATTGTGTGACTTTTCAGCTAAAGAAATGGACTTTAAGTTTACTATCTTCCGTGGGCACATGATTTAGTGTCCATACATTTTGTCAGTTTAATAAATTCAAACATTAACTTAATTTCAACTACAGAGTGCTGCATTGGAGTTAAATCGCTCGCTTGAACTCGGTCGAATGTCGCACGCTCGAGTGAGATTAGACCGGTCGTGATACGCTCGTAATAAATAGAAGCACAGTACAAGGTCATCTCACCGACATGTCTTATCTTGTATGGAAGGCGACAGATAAGATACTGTACACGTATGTTTTGCTCACACGGTAAATATAAGGCTTTATTTTCTGCGTTTATGACAAACGTTTAATGGAACAGTCAGTGCAACGTACCAAAACAGGAACATGAAGTTATAAATAAAATAGTATGAAAAACTTCGATATACAGTTATTATTCCTAATTAATAATTATTCAATATTTGATTTAACACATATATAATATGACAGGTCCATACATAGTGTTCCGCCTATATACTGCGACAATGTAGAAACGTTTTACAAAATATTATTGATATAGCAGTAGATTAATAACAATATTAGTACAGAGATAACGTCACAGAAAATATAATAAAACGAATAATCATGCTGCACAACTGTTATAGACGCAAAGATTCATACACTAATTATTAGAAATTATTAT